>NW_011355986.1:107983-119845 GCF_000735185.1 Notothenia coriiceps
AAATTCAACCATGCAATGCATTAAACTAATTGGAATAAAGGTGAAGCGAATGTGTTCCCGCTGAGCCGTTCACACTTATGAGTTACATAACACGTTTTATTGCAAGCCACATATTAACACATCTCCAAAGTGCAAAAGAACATGTCAACACACATTAAACAGTTTGAATCTATGTTTCACTTAATACTCCAGAGCAATTACACTGGTATTTAACTGCCAAACACATCACCACCTGAATGCTTGCAGGCAAATATTAATGTTGCTTGATAAGCTGCGAACCTCTGCTTTCGAATGTTAGAGAATGTAACAATATCTAAGATAGACAGGTTAGCATTTATTTTTATCATCCTCATATTCATGATGCATTGCAAACAACGTTATCATTCAATAACTCATAAGTTATTTATAAAATGTCTTCAGAGCTTTGAGTCAAATGCGTATCATGCTAATGTTATCAGTGTCGTTTATCACTCTTAATCGTGCATGTCTACAGCATCTTTAAATCTTTATTCATTTGTCATCAAGTGGTGTTGGTGATCTCTGAAGCTCTGAGGTGTCGATTTCTCGAGGCATATCGCTAAACAACATTCCCAGCTGCTTGGTTCCAGTTGACAGCTCGATAGAAAGAGAGATAACAAACCGTTACTAGAGAGGAGCGTTAGGCGCTCATAGAACAGATATGACGGGTTTGACAGGTTTACATGGAGCAAACATTCATCCCGAAGCAAGGAGCACATATTGTACATACTTTTCTTAAAGACATCAGAAGGATAACAAAAGTTCACTTGAGTGCAATGCGTCATTTGTAGAAGGAAACAATCTTTGCAGAAGACAACGTGAACATTTGAGACATTTTCAGAATCAGTAAAAATATTTCTAGCATTTTCAGCAATAATATCTGTCTTTATCTTTATCTTTCCTAATTTAGTGTCATTGCCTTTTTAGGCAGTGTTGTGGTCATCCCATTCCCTCGCAAACTGCTTTTGAAGAAAGCTGAACATTGAAATCTAACTCTCGGCTTCAGGGAAGCCACAGTTGCGGCCGAAAAGGTTAAAAGTAACTTGGCCTGGATAAGAGTGCTGCCCCGCTATGCTGGAGGCGCACCATTGCTATGGTATGGAATAAGGGGAGAGCGCTCACACGCAAATGAACACAATAAAAATAAACTTTTTGTTCTGCACATGCATTCAACTCAAACACAAAATGTCCCAGCACATGCAAAGTCAACACATGCACGCAAACAAACACACAAACACAACTCTGCTTATGCCTTCACGCTGAGGCTTATGCAAGGGTTGTTTATGCAGAAAGGTCACAAACATGCAGCTCTTTTCTATATGCTATCAAGACTCGACCTTTGACACCTGTTTTGATCATGAGAAAGAAACTCTTTCAACCAACAAACACATACCGCTGGACTTAGGAGATCTAAAGGTGCATCGTCTTTTTGAGAAATTAGCTCGACCTGCTCAGTTCAAAACAGAAAATGTGTCATTGGTAACCTCAGCTGCAAAGAATATTCAAAATATTTGACCACCAATTAGCTAGCTGTTGCAGAATAAGTGATACCTCTTTTGAAACGTGTCGTTTAGTAGAGTCTGCAAAAACCCGTGAAAAAACCGATCTGTTTACAACGCTTGACACGCACACTGACTATATGGAGGCTTTAGGCTTTGTGAAAGGGTTACATATGTGTAGGATTCTGCCCGACAGCACATTCTTCACACCTTTAGATCACATAAATATTTTCTTTCCCATGACAAGTTAATTTACAGCAGCACGTGTCATGACGTCTGTCTGTCACAACAGCTCTCCCTTCAGGACAATTTGTTCCAAGTCATTTAACATAATTGTTACCCATACTATAGTGACGAAAGCTTATAGTAAGAGTTAACTTCTGTGCAACAACAGGCCCTTAAAAACTGCTGCCCTTTGGCATTGTGCTTTCAAGTGATGGTATGAGCTTTAGTCTGGGTTTCGTGTTTCTCTTAATCCTTGTTTACTGGGTCAAAGGACAGTTTCAACGTGTTTACTTATTTTATTGAAATCTATTGTTTGTAAATAAGTTTGAGATGTGGTGTTTTTCGCTTGTTGTAAAAGTCATCACAGTATGTTTTCCTTTCGCTCAATACATTGTTTTAATTTAATTGTTGAAGTATAATGACTATTTATGAAGATTCATGGGCTACTGAATTACGAAATACATATGCTTTTCTCGGTAAGGACCTTATACGTAGGGTAGTTTTACCACAAGAAAAGTAATTTTGGCTAAACAACACTTAGTGGATATTTGTAACAAAACCAAAACTCCAAGTTCTTTTAGTTAGATAACTATAAATTAAGTTTTTCTTACCCATATGTTCCTCATACTAAAATGTTTTTTTTTTTTTTTCTAAAAAAATCTAATCAAAATCTAAGAACAAAAATTGATTTTCATTTGCAAAGCCTTTAATAGTGAATCAGGATTCCTTGCACATACAGCCCCTGCATGCAATGTTGCCTATACCATTTGACACATGGCTGACCTTAACTCACCGTCTTCTTTTTGCGTCAGTCCTAATGCAAAGCACATTGGCAGGCCAGGCCTCCCTCTCTATATTTAGGTTGTATAATCCCAAGGGAAAGAAAGAGGCTATTCTCAGCAAACTATACTCATAATGCACAAACACAACTAGTTCTGCACAAACATGGGCTGGTGAATCAACACACGCTGCACGCAGAGTGAAGCTGTCAGATTATAAAATCTAAAAATAAAACTAGCTGCACACACAGAGGTACATACATATATTACAACTTTCCTGACCCCTATATATGCTTTATTTCACTCTTCCTTGGTTCGTGTTGAAGTGTTGTGCATGGTAAAGTGAACATGTTGTAAAGTACAATGAATTAATCTTGTCACATCATAAATAAACCCGTAAACCTCAGGCCAGACTAATGAATAGTACCATTGTAGCCAGGGGTCATAACAGCGACAGGTGAGTATGACATATGATAAAACTGTCTGCATGGTAGCATTTGCGTCCCAGAACTTGCTGTACTGAACTAAATTGATATAAGGTAGCGGTAAGAACGCATGTTTCCTTTTTTTTTTTTTTTCACAATTGCTTAATTGCAATCTTATTTAACTCTTCATGTCTGCCAACATGCCTCTCACGCAGGTTTAAAAACTAAAATGTAATGCATAGTTGCATCGTGCAAAAATCCAGGCCTTATTTTTGTTGAACATTTAAAAACTCTAACAGGAAACAAATCTGTAAATCATAAAATATTCTTGCTTCAGTGTTTTGAACAAATAATTCCAGTTGGTCAAGTACCTGCATTTAAGTGTATTACTGCCCATTAAAAGAAAAACAGACGACTGTGCAATGTAGATTAAAACATTAATATGCATTATATCAATGTTGCTAATAATAACACAAATATGTCGTTGAAGAAACTTTAACCCCCAAAAATATGGCTTTCGATTTGTGACACAATTTATGTCCGACATTTAAGGCAGACTTATCAAGTTAGAAGAAAATAGAGTAGAATTAATTGGAAGACCCCATTGATCCTTATCAAAAACCAATATATGATGTACTTTTAGAACTTTGGTTAGAATACAGCCCAGCTGGCAAAGACAAGCTGTACAGGGCAGGATGCCAGGCAGGTTGCTGCTCTCCAGATCATCAGCTGCACTTGGCATCAAGTAGGTTTGTTTTAGTGGTGTTTCAACTTTGGACGAGAGAAAAACTGATTAATTGTGCTACTTCTTCGATGCAGGGCAAGGCCATGCAGTTGAACGGCACGGATTGAAACTGACAGGTTAAACATCAGGAGGACAAAAGGTCAGATGGGATGGCAGGAGAAGTGCTATGGGGTCACATCTGTCCTTGCTTCTTAGGCCTGTCAGCAGAACTGATTTGTGTGTTTTTGTGGTAATATGTCACTATGAGAGGACATAGTCGGAAGTGCAATGTGAGGTAATCTAGCAGTCGCCTTTTGCCTGTGCAGCACCTGTGGTTTCGATAATTGGGTTGAGAGAGCATATAATCACCATGCGACAGTACAAGCAAGCTCAAAAATAATTCTACACACTGCATGGGGTAACATGTTTCAGAGCATTTTGAGAAACGATGTTTTTTTCCCCCAGTTAAAGGACACCATCTATTTCTTACCCTGCATAATACAAATATAATTTGTCGTAAATATGAAATGTAATATCTTATGGAGGACAACTGTACTGTAAAGAATATTAAAAGCCTCCCAGTACACCGACTGGACCACGGTCCAAATAAATAAATACATTCCACGGATTCTGAGAGCCATGTCTGCATAAAAAAAAAACATTTTCCAAGAGTGTTATCTTTAATGCAGCGTTTTCAAAGAAAATGCCCTATGAAGGAGTCAGTTGGATCTTTTCATCTCTGGTGGTCCTTGTTGTTTATAAGCTGTAACAGATATTTTTTTTCATAGTAGAGGACTTTGCTGAGGGTAAGGGCTTAGCTTTGGTCGACCTATATTTGGTCTTAGATTGGGGTCAATATCTTCCAGATGCATGCATAACAGGCATAACTGGAATTCATGGTCTTATGTAAGACAACTTTTTCATTTTGGACTTTTCACGCTTTGGATTTGCAGTACGCTCCTATATTTGATTTTACTAAAGCAAGAACCCAGAGGAGGTTAGATCTGTTGATTTAGCTGTCCAGGTTTACTTCCCTGCACAACAAGTCAAGACGTGTTTTATTGGTTAAGATAGCCCAAAAAAATAAGAAAAAGCATAACTTTAGAAAGATATTTTTTTCACTGCAGGCATTCATTCAAAGCAGCCCTACTCAGTCAGCTGAACTTCAGACAGAAAAGCGTTTTGGGGGAAGGGAATTCAAATCAATGAGATCCCTGCAGCCAATGAGAAGCTAACGTTTGGTGTGGCCAAGCCTGTGTTGCATAACTTTGAGGCAGACAGAAACTGTCTGGCCTGCAGACTCAACAAGCTTCACACGCAACACTCCCCAAGTGCAGGGTTTGTGTGTACATACAAGTTAATGTGTGTGTGTGTGTGTGTGTGTGTGTGTGTGTGTGTGTGTGTGTGTGTGTGTGTGTGTGTGTGTGTGTGTGTGTGTGTGTGTGTGTGTGTGTGTGTGTGTGCTTAGGTGTGTATGTTTAAGTTTTGCTTATTTTGCTTTATTTACTTGAATCCCCGGCTGATGGTAACACAAAGTATAGCTTAGACAATGTCTTTAAAATGGAAATCATTGTGGCCCTTACTTCATATTTCTATGTTATTATTTTCTTGTAGGCATTCATTAACAGAATGTTCTGGCATCCTTTATGTTACATTAACATTATCTCAATACTTTCTGCTGAAAAGTTATTTTAGTGAGGGGGAAATAGGAACACTGCAACAGCAAAAGATCAGCAGATAGGAAATAAGAAACCACAATTACATTTTTATTTTCAGTTGAGGTTTCATTCTTAACATTTAATCAGATATAAAATATATATAATTAATAAAATGCAAAAAGAGCTAAATTCTGAATATAACTTCTGATATTATCTGCTTTTATGAATTGTACTTTTATTCTGTTTGTTTGTTTGTGTTTTTATTTGACAGTTGCAGTGTTCTTTTTAATCTTTGGTCAACTTTTATCTAAAAATGTGCTCTATCGATTAACATTACTTGGTTAACTTATAGGACACAGTTCTACTAATAGATCCTGTTAATCATGCAGGATGTATGTCTGACTGATTCTCTCAGCGTTCTACGAAAGATATAGATAAAACATAAGCAACAAATAGCCAAGGGAATCAATCACACATACTGCAGATAGGGTCCTTCGATTCTGAGTAACAGTTATTCATTATTTCTACAAAAAACACAGAACAATCAGTACAGTGCAGGCTTGGACAGGATCCAGCTGCCTGTGATGGAAAATAATAATCACACATGAAGACACAAATCAAATGAACATACAGGACATGTTACATTTTGTAACACTAAAATATAAGTTGTAAAACTAAGGTTGGCAATACCTGATTCTTGGTCCTAGCTAAAGAACTAACTGTGACAAACAAATAACTTTTGCAGTAACCTGATCCAAGCGACGTTCAAATCATGAAGTTGTTTCCATATTTTCCAACCAATGTCCTGTTCTCAGTGTGGCAGTGTCACTCTCTCTGTGGCCGGGTTCACTGGCATCATAATATATTATTTGAATATCTGTTTTTCTTTTTAGCTTTTACTATTTGAATTGAATATATGTTACATTTTGAATAGCCTCAACACACACTGAATCAACAGTTAAACTAATACCACAAAGGTAAGGAAATGTACACATTCATTCAGTGAATAGTGATGACATTTCATTGGAAAAGCCAGTGTGTGGGATCTTTTCTTTATCATATACTCGAGGTGTCGGTGTAAGTGAAAACACTGGAATCCAGGCTAAAGTAAGCAGCATCGTATGGCAAAACTCCAGTTTTTTCTATTCTCTGTGGAGCTGAGGGTTTACAAAAATTGAATCAGGAGGAGCAGAGGAAGTGAGGGCTGTGCAATGAAAACAACATATGGCAAAATACAAAGGCTGGTAAAGTCCCAGAGGAACATATTTTATTTTCTGCGTCAAACAAGGTCAAGGAAATGTTAATGGTTCCACTTTCCTGTCTTGGTGGCCCACACTTGTCTGGGGATTTTTGTTTTCATGGTTTTCATAACGGTGGTTAAAAATAGTAGCAATCATATACGTTTTTATGTGCATGTAATAATTAATTGATTTAGGAGGTGCTAAAGCTCAGCCCCAAAATAAACCCATGTACGTTAAATAAGGAGCAGTTTAGTGTAAATGTATGTGTTGTGTTACAAATAAAGGGCACATTTTAACTGGGACACTTTCTAGCAAATATTAAGCCCATTAGACTTCAGTGCCAGATTATGTTTCAATTTGCTTGATATTCCTGCTATTTCCTGCTCATGGAGCTATCAACAATAGGTTCTCACAGTGTTGCTGAGATGAAAATAAACTGAGGAACGATTTGAAATCCTCCTGGCTTTTCCTGGTGCTGTCTCAGCTGTGGTGTGGGACTCACAAAGCACTATTCAGGTCTGACTGTGCGTTTTCAAGGAGTTTCCTGAGGGAAAGCTATTCTGGCAGGTGGACAAGACAAACATGCTCTCTCCCTCTCTTCTGTAGCCACAGGGACTTGTGGGCCTGTTACTTGCACAGGAAGGATCGCTGGTCTACTTCATAATAATTTCCTCTCAGCTGTCAAAGCACCGGTTGGCCAGTGAAGAGTGGGTCGGTTCACTTATAACAGAGCAGAGCAGTGTGAACTCAGGGCCGGCTGTTTCCTGTATCTGTTCAAGACGTAGCCTCTGCATCTGAGTGCCACACAATCTCTCCTACGAGATACTGGATGACTTTGTAAGGAGTGCATTACGCTGCTATCTGCATTTACAAACACAACAATGTGTGGTTTTCAATTGTATGTAGCCTACAATAACGTACCTTGGTTGGTGATTGGCTAATGGTTACACAACCAAATAAATCCTCATAAAGTGGTCAAAATCTGATCAGCTCATTTTCAGACAGTTTTTTAAATAAATGGATCAGGACACAAAGTGAGCAAATCTTTTACCTGAAACTTTCAGAATCTCTTTACACAGAGGGGACACATGTGGACATGTGGATTTTGCATAATAAGTGACCTTTAATGTTATGCACAATGGGATGTTGCGTAACACGGCCTTCTGAGAGTTAGATGAGAAGATTCATACTTTCACTTTGGAAGCAGGGGCAAACAGCTGGCTCTGCCCATACTGTAGGGCAGTGGTTCTCAACTGGTCAGGCCTCGGGACACACTTTTTCCTTTGTCAATAAATGACGACCCAAAATTTTGAACCACTCAAATCTATTCAACAAAAAAATCGTGCTGTAATATATACGCTTTTCAGCATACAATATTAATTAAAGTGAAGTACAGTGCATCCCTTATATCCCTTCACATAACTAAAGTATGCTTTTAAATAAGGTTTAATGAGATGATGGAAACAAAGCTGAACTGTATAACATAAAAAGGAACACATGCTGAAAAGTCAACCCCAGAAGGGGGGCCTGGGGGCATTCCCCCCCCAGGAGATTTTTAGAAATACTAACATATAAACTACGCATTCTGGTACACTCTGAGAAGAAAATAAATAGATGTATTACTACCCGACATATTAATAATATCTTATGCCATTGTTTGTTTTTCACTTTGCTCTGACAGCTGAACTTGCTGCTCCACACAGAGAGAAGATAGTCTGTGTGAAGTACTTTAAATTGTGGATAAGGGTAGATATCTCCCATTGTTCTGTGGCCTGTCAATCATCAAACCGGGGGTCATATTTCATTATGTGTTCATTTTTATCTGAAGTTGTACCCATGGATGTATAAAGAAGAGTTCTACCGCAAAGTTATTCTCCGTGGGGACATCCGGCTACAATCTTGATTCTGATTGGCTGAGACTGCCAAGGCACACCATCAGCAAAGATCTTTTATTGAAAAGATGATCACGAAGTGACAGAAATTTTCAAAACCGTTTATGGTCTCCGGTACTTCCAGTCCAACACCTAATGGATGCACAGCGTTAGAAAATCGGGCCTTCAAAATAACAATTTGATTTAAAAAAAATAAGTTTTTCTTCACTCACACATCTGCGACCCACTCGAAACGGGTCCCACCAGTTGAGAACCACTGCTGTAGGGTATAGTTTATAGAAGGTTCCCCCTCGTTTGTTAAATCGGTAATAAAAAAAGGCAAGGTGTTTAAATGACAACTTGTGGCCATGTGCCTATTACTTGGCTGCAAGCAGGGACTTCCAGGAGTTGAGACATTAAGAACATGATACACGTGAGCTACATAATTGTGTAAACTTGTTAATTCTGGAAAGTATGCATCCCAGGAAAAACACCTACCCTTCCACTTACAGTAAAGTTATGGCATGTGACATTCTGTAGTATTGGACATACTGACCTGCATTTATTCACATGTTAACCTCAGACTGAGTTCTGGCTCAGTTGGTTTGTTTTTAGGTCATGTGGGATCACAGATTAGAGAACATTCCTGCCGACCATTGGTAAATTCAATGTGTATGAAGGACTCAGGGTGGACTGGGTGAGTGTATTTCTTCTGTTTAGCACAAAACAATAGACGGATTAGGATCATGTTTTAATAACTTGCCTTTTGTGTCCCCCTCTATTGTCCCTGCATTCTTCACCAAATTGCCCTCATCTAACTTTCTTTAGTAATAAAAGTGTTCATTTACCAGAGCAGAAGTATGTACATTTATGAAAACAAACACTTCTGGGCAGCTTTTTCCTTTTTGACTCTTAACTAATGATGTAAAAAACATGATGTCTAGGTATTTACTAACTGGGTGTTCCAAACTTTCTACCCATTCATCTACTCACGACACACGTTTTCTGTTGATGAAATACACACATGCGGTATATATTCTTAATGTTATTGCTACATATTATGTTGTTTGTGCACTTTCATTGATTGAGATCAAACTAAATCTAAACATTTTTTGACTATTTATTATGTCATATAGATTTGAGCTTCACTGCTGCTTGGGTCCAAATACACGCTGGCACAGAGATGTTCCTTCCCAATAGTCTTTGCTTCTGTGCATAATCTGACCCCAAACTTTAAAACGGATCAGAGCAAAGTTTCTAAGGCCCTGTGTAAGGCGCTCAAACGTGCTTATCACGGCAAATACCTTTATTTATAAAAAACTGTGACCCTTTCCCATGGAGTTTAAGAGTCCTGTTCAGCACTTGATTTTACTCAAACACCAACCTTACACGAGCGTCTAAACACACACGTGCATATGCAGCATAACTGGTGCACAGAAATACTGATGATATTATAGCTCTACACTCATCTATATTCTGTTTGGTTCAGTTTTTAAACAACCACATTGATGCTAGTACATATTTCTCAATAAAAACATGTCCTGAAGACTCTTTCAGTTAATTTCCTCTGTTTATTATGCATAACGAATGTCACTCTGAATGGGGGAAACATTTAGCTTTAATTTGGCATAGAATGCATGGGGCGTTTTATACCTTCATTTAAATGATTTTGTAGGTTGAGAAGAGAAACACAACAGACGTTAAAAGCTGAAGCGCCATGCCTTTTGGATTGAACTAAAACAACATCAAAAGTTTCAAAGCCTGCAACACATTGACATGCATTGCATTTATATACCTATAAAGCTAGTCAATGAAAATAGCTGCTGAACTAGCAGAACGCATTTTAATGGATCTTGGATTCAACACGTGCACAGTAAAGGGTTTTGTGTATAAGTCTGAGCTGTGGTGAAAGTGTAATTTCTCATCAACTTTACAGCTCTTTTACTATCCACAATATAACTAATTGCCTAAAATAATTGAGATCCAGAATCCAACTCTGCTGTGGTGAGGAAAAATAAACATGAAAACTGCTCTAGTGTGACCTACATCGAAGTTGCTGATGGGATTTGATGCAAAGTTGTCACGCTACAGACCAAATGTGTTCGTAGTGTGCACAGACAGATAATGTCATACTTGTTGAAAATGGCCTTTATACGATGTAGGAGTTCCCTTATAATACAACAGTGGAGGCTGTTGTTCATACTGGTTACGACTGCATCATTGTGAGGCTCTGACAGATAATGTCCCATTGCGTCCGACACGATGAGTCACCGGCTAACAATGCGCAAAAGGTGACTTTGTCTTAGCAAACAAGATAATAAACGTCAACAAATAGAATAAGTAAAGCCAGCTTTGGGCACGTTACAAAATTAAAGGAATTTTATGGGCATTTAAAAAGGTCAGAAATAGCTGGAATGAAGCATTTAAGTTCCTAATTTTCTTTTATCGCCATTCACTGGAAGTATAGACGGAACTGGTGGAACAAAATTCTAAGGTGGAAATCCTTATAATTACAGCAATACAGCATTTTTATATTGGGTGTCATACTACTGATAAGTTGCTTCCAGTAAAGTGTTTTGTACAAACGGCATACACTCTTTAGTAGTGTTTGTATGCCTCCAAGCCATAACTCAATAATTCACAGGCTAATTATGACAACTTTACAAACATTTCCAATAAGATACAATGATAAAGTGTTGACATTTTTGGACAGACATGGATGTTATGTGAAACTTGACTGGCTTGCAGAGAAATACAACCACAAGATGCTAACGCTAGTTTAAAAATAAAATAGCCTATCATATCTAGACTATTTACTTATTCAAATATATATTTAATGCAAACAAGCTAATTTGACTGCACGGAATAAGTTAGACTGATAAAGTCAATTTATCGTAAGTTTAACTTATAATTTGTTCTTCTATCTAAATAAATAACTGTTCACTGTTCAGTCTTATCATGGATGCCTTATTTTGAAATGTGAGAGAAAAACCTCCTTGGTTTGGTTATACAATTCCTTCTACTTGTCCTCCCTCCGAAGCTGTGAGGATTGGACCCTATTTACACGCAAACGCAAACGGAATGCAAACGAACCGAATACGATATCAAAAAAGTATTCCATTCACACGAGACCGCTTGAAAGTGCTGGAGACGCTGTAGTACATATGCCGGGCCTGTAAGTGGCGCTGTGCTTTCGCCACAAAATACACCAAAAGCAGCGAAGAAGACCCCCAAGCATGGTTGCCATGGTTGCCCTTCTGTTTAGGCCCCACGCTGGATTTAGAAACATGTAGTTCATGTAATTCTCCATGTCCACTTGTTGCGGATGGTTGTGGTAGAGGAGCTGTAGAGTTTGCACTAACATCTGTAGCATGGTCAGTAGCAGTAGCAGTTGCTACTGACCATGCTACAGCAGTGAGCAG
>NW_011355987.1:0-2955 GCF_000735185.1 Notothenia coriiceps
AAAATAATAATTTCTCTCAAATATTGTTCACAAATCTGAAAAAATCTGTGATAGTGAGCACTTCTCCTTTGCCGAGATAATCCATCCCACCTAGGGTTAAACCCTAACCCTAACATGTCACCCATTGAGCATGTTTGGGATGCTCTGGATCGGCGTATACGACAGCGTGTTCCAGTTCCTGCCAATATCCAGCAACTTGGCACAGCCATTGAAGAGGAGTGGACCAACATTCCACAGGCCACAATCAACAACCTGATCAACTCTCTGCCAAGGAGATGTGTTGCACTGTTAGGATTAGGGTTTAACCCTAGGGTTTTCGGACCCCCCCAGACCCCCCCAATAAAGCTAAACTGCACGTTTCAGAGTGGCCTTTTATTGTGGCCAGCCTAAGGCACACCTGTGCAATAATCATGCTGTCTAATCAGCATCTTGATATGCCACACCTGTGAGGTGGGATGGATTATCTCGGCAAAGGAGAAGTGCTCACTATCACAGATCTTTTCAGATTTGCGAACAATATTTGAGAGAAATGGTTATTTTGTGTATACAGAAAATGTTTTAGATCTTTTAGAAAAATGGGAGCAAAAACAAAAGTGTTGCATTTATATTTTTGTTCAGTTTATATATAGTATCACAAAATTAGACGACATTTGTTCTTGTGTTTCAAAGCAAAGGCTCTGAACCAACGTGCAGATATAAGAAAGTATCTTATATGTATGCACATTACATGACGGCGTGGGGTGCTACACGGCCGCGTGGTCAACAGGATATTCAGTGGTTTTGGACAGGCTGTAGGTGAAGGCAGAGGCCAGCCATTCTCTAATGATCACACGAACACTTTGTCAGTGTAACAGCCCTCTGTTCCTCATCCTTCTCTCCCACCTGACAGAACATCTCTCACCGCTGCCGCTGCTGCCCTTGTGGTCGAATGTGACTTATATATATATAAAAAAAAACATGATTGCAATTGATGTATCGCGATCACTTAGGGCCAATTCCCTTGGAGAAACAAAGAGGAAGACGTATCGGCGTGACACTTTGACTCAAACATCAGGGGCGATGTGAAGGCTTTGTTTACAGAGACGGAGCTCAACAGATGGCAAGCATATCTATAAATAAGTCGCTCTTCTGAATAGGAGATTAGTGCATTTGAGCCGGTTTTTTAATGGTCTCTGAGAGAGATTAAAAAGTAAGCTGATTCATAATGCGTTCTCCCTTTGCTGTGAATCACTCACCAACAAGAGTCTGGAAAGAGAAGATCTCAACATGCTTAAGACGGGAAGTTATATGAATACATGCATCCTTTTTCTGCAAGGCTGCTATTTCGTGGGTCTTACAATATTACCAGCTGCATCACTTATTGCACATCAATTATTAATGAAATAAATAACACTCTGTCTCTATTTTTCATGCATTGCTGAAAACCTCTCAACCTGCAGACCAAGCAACAAGCTCATTTTCAGCAATTTATTTCACATGCCCACCACTAAATGTAAAAATAAATTATCATTAATACCCGGAGAGAAATTCTTCCAGTTGCTCAAATGAAGACAGAAAATATCCAAAAGCACTTTTCTAAAGTTCACGGCGCTGATAAATATACATAAACCCATCTCGCCTCTGGGTCACATGTTCTCCAAGTTATTGAAATAGAAAGGCAGAAAGAAAGAAAGAAAATCTCAATTATATAAGCAGTGCTGATCAGCCTACAGATAGCCGCCCACCTGAGGCCACCTCGGCACCCTCCACAAATATTGACAGAATTCTTATCTTTTCTCCACATTTTCGAGTGGATATAAAGCGTGCACACAAATCCTGTTTCCCCCGAGCCGTTCAGCACACCCTTAACTCCTCACAAAGACACTTCTGCATTCATTGTGTGTGCTTCCAGGAACTACAAGGCGCAGGATGAAGTGGATTTAAAGGCTGGATCTTTAGTTATCTGCTGTCTGGATACATCTGTATTTTAATGACAGCAGAGCCTCACTGTCTGTTCTCAGGAACCGCAGATTTCTCTGGATGGTTTAGTTTATTTGTTCGTAGTGTCGTGGACAGTCCCCATTGATCAACTGTCAAAAAAAACAGTAACAGCTTGAGCCAACATTGCTAATTTCCAGCTGTTGTCCCCGGTTGGATGATAATAAACACCTTTTTTAAAATCACAATACATCAACAGCATTAGTTATAAAGACAGGATGAAAGACAAGTAGATACAGGCGGAAGGATAACATGGAACAATACACAACACACGTTACTACATACATGTCCCATATAGCACATCATAATCACACACCAGAAACAAGGGTTCATGATCACAACATGTAACACAACATGTAACACACACACCACTTCCAACACAGACGAGTGTGTGTAGTTCTCAGAGAACCATGAAAACATGTTCATGTATTTAGTGATACAGGAGTTACAAGACAAGTGCATACGAGTACAGTGTCACAGATAGAAGGCAGTCAGGAGACATTACAAGTAAAGACAAATAACAAAATATACATGGAGACAAAGAAGTGTGTGTGTGTGTGTGTGTGTGTGTGTGTGTGTGTGTGTGTGTGTGTGTGTGTGTGTGTGTGTGTGTGTGTGTGTGTGGCCTAGCATTACTATACTTTTGGGGACCTAAATCTGTTTACACAGTCACGTGTGTGGACTGGCTTCCCTTATGGGGACAAATTGGAGGTACCCATGAGGGGAATCATTAATTTTAGGGTGAAGACTTGGTTAGGTTTAGGATTAGGGTAAGGGTAAGGTTAAGGGTAAGGGTAAGGGTTAGGGTTAGGGTTAGGCATGTGTTGGTTATGGTTAAGGTTAGGATAAGTCTCCAGGAAATGCATGTAAGTCAATGTAATGTCCCCTGAAGTGATACAGTAGTGTGTGTGTGTGTGTGTGTGTGTGTGTGTGTGTGTGTGTGTGTGTGTGTGTGTGTGTGTGTGTGTGTGTGTGTGT
>NW_011355988.1:0-1438 GCF_000735185.1 Notothenia coriiceps
AATGGTTCTCTCTCTTTCAGAATCATTTGCAAGGCCCTCTGAGCAGACAATCTTTTGGCCATCTTGATCAGTTGTGATAAGGACCCAAACTGGAGGAGCTTTATTTACCCGAACACCCTGTATGTAATGTAAATGTGTAGGGGGGGTGTACAGTGGGTGGTAATTGAAAATGTGTTCTGATATATGTTCTTCACAGAATATGAGCCAAGGCCATTGAGTGCGAGTTTGAAAAAATAATTGAGGATATCATTTTTCTTTAGATAAATGATGAAAAGGGGTCCCACAGACCCGAACACCATACAAGGGTTAAGTGTGTTTTTGTGAGCACTTTGAGCTTAGTCTCTTGTATCTTAAGTGCTATATAAATACACTGTATTATTATTTATTACGCAGCAGCTGTTAAACAACCTGTTTACAGATGTGTTTCACCTCTCTTAAGTTTTCTGTCATCTCTCTACCAACACTTATTTAATAAAGTCGTAAAATGCTCACAAATGATAATTAAAACGAGTATAACAACTTTCGTTAAAGTGCATCTATGCAACAAATATGAAAATATATAATTAAATACCTGTCTGTTTGTTAGAAGTTTATCTACCATGTAACATAATACAGATAATTAAAGAATCAAGCAAATAAAACAAATTCACTTTTTTAGTGAGTCCCACACAGTCCCAACACACAGATTGACTTGTTTCATGTTTTATTCAAACATATATTTGAAATAAATTGTAGTTTAAATTAAATGACAGCATAGAAACCCTGCAGAGCATCAGAGAACATCATAAAGGAGCTTTTAGATAAAAACAGTTCAAGCATCACAGTAACAGCAGGTCATCAATCAGCTGATATACTTTTGGATTAGCACTTTAACAACATCACAACAACAAGCTCGTAACAAACAATGTCAATAAAAAAAATATAAAATAAGTCACATTATATTCCAGCTTCAGAGTACATTTCTTTACAGCAGCTTCAGATCAGAGAGAGTTTCTGTTAATGCCGTCTCGAGGCAAGGCAAGTTTATTTATATAGCACTTTTCAACACAAGGCAATTCAAAGGGCTTTACAAAAATGAAAGACATGAAGAAAATGGCATTTAAAAACAGTCGTTAAAAAGCAAAGATAATAAAATAAACATTAAAAGAAGAAATACATGAATAAAAGTTACAGTGCAGTTTAAGATGTGAATATATCAATTAAGAGCAGCGGCAAAAAGAAAAGTCTTCAGCCTGGATTTAAAAGTAGTCAGAGTTGCAGCGGACCTGCAGGTTTCTGGGAGTTTGTTCCAGATATTTGGAGCATAATAACTGAACGCTGCTTTACCATGTTTAGTTCTGACTCTGGGGACAGAAAGCTGACCAGTCCCTGAAGACCTGAGAGATCTTGATGGTTCATCATTTAGCAGGAGGTCAGAAATGCATTTTGGTCCTAAACT
>NW_011355989.1:0-2675 GCF_000735185.1 Notothenia coriiceps
GAACAACCTTCATAGAACACAAGGGGACGGGTCATAACCGGAAAAGCATGACATGGGACCTTTAAGTTTTGCTTCTTTGTTTTGAATTTTGTAAAGGCCTCTTTTCTTTGTTGCATGTGTAAAAAGTTTGTTATTTTATTTTGAGCATTGCCTAATATCATCCAAACCATCGGAGGCCAAGCAACTCATCGACTGTGAGTAACACGAATATAAAGGAAAGAAAACGAGATATAAATGTCTGTTGAAGGCGTCTAGTGTCTTGATGGAAAACAAGGAAGGAAGCCACGACATGCATTTATAAAACACTACAGATATTTTGAAACGTGGACTTACTGGAACCGGGTCGCTGCGAGTGGCGATCTCCAGCAGAACGATGGAGTAACTGTGAAGACATGCAGAGGATATTAACTGTGTGTGTGTTTGTGTGTGTGTGTGTGTGTGTGTGTGTGTGTGTGTGTGTGTGTGTGTGTGTGTGTGTGTGTGTGTGTGTGTGTGTGTGTGTGTGTGTGTCCTTAAGTTGGATTGTGGTCTCCCTGATATTTCATTGTTAATATTATTATATTTTTTACTTTAAATACAGTCTTTCAGCGGTATGCGCCCCCTACAGGATCCTCAGAGTTACTGAAAATATGTCAATTAGTATTGAGTAATTAATAATGATGGCCATGTCTATATATTGTGAAAACCGTGTGGATATCATTTATTGTTTTGCTTCCTAACCAAGCCTGGAATATTCTCCCAGTTGCATTTAACATTGTCGTTACGAAATGCATTAGCGTTAGCATTAGCATTAGCATTAGCATTAGCTCAAGTTTTTTGCAACACTGCAATTTTTCAAACCTTTTTATCTCAAATAAAAAGTCCCTGAAATCGGCGTTCTGAAACTTTTAGTATAAATAATTATATAAAAGACTGTGTCTATGTCTTGCTTCAATTGCCAGATGTTTGCATTCTTACGATTTCAAAATGAAAAATAATTTGAACCTATATCAGAATCAGAATCAGGTTTATCACCAGGTAGGTTGACACGTACGAGGAATTAGACTTGGTGTCATGGTGCATACATACACTGATAGAGAACTATTTTAAGAAAACTATAATAACATTAAAACATTTTATTTTTAAAAACATAGCAGGGTTTACATTGAAATAGAATGGAATGAAATATGTGCAGTAATAAGAAAATAAATATATTGTGTACATTGTGAGCATCCACGTGTGTTTTTAAACAAGTTAAATGTTATTTGGGTGCACCTGAACACGTCTGCAGCGAGCGTGGGCTCCATGCTGGAGTTATGAAACTCGGGCGGCATGTAGACCTCCTGAAGTCTCTGCTGATAGGACGAAAGAGGCTCCGCCCCCTCGTGCCTGCGATACATCCTCAACCCGAAATCTGATAGATAAGATAAAATAAGATGGATCTTTATTAATCCCCGCGGGGAAATTCAGGCGTTTATAGCGGCAGCAGGGTCAGAGTTAAAAACAGGATTCACACAGGGTAAAAATAGAATACAAATTAAAATAATAATACAGCTAAAATAAAGTGATTAAGTAAAAATTGAAATGTGTTAAAAAGCCTAACAATAATATATACAAGTTGAAAAACAGTGTCCCAACGCTAACAATTAAACCAAGTACGATAAAAGGTGAAGAGTTGTGAAAAATAAATGGAGAAGATAGAGAAAATCCAAGAAAATTTGAAAGAAATGAAAGCTGCTAAAAACGGATGAGCTACATTTTCAAAATGACCAAACATTCCCAGATAGTTTTATATCTTATGTATAATCTTCACCTGTGATTTTGCAGACCCAGCGGTCGTCGATCACGCAGTTTACAGACTTCAGTCGGCCGTGACAGATCTTGTGTTGGTGGAGGTATGCCACGCCGCGCGCTATGTCTGTAGCGAAGGAAAACCTGCAGAGGAAAACACACGGAGGGTTAAATATACATTTAAACCTAAACACATGTAGAGACAGTAAGAATGAATTAAGTACTTGTGCGTTGTAAGTTATTATTATTACTTTAAGATATTTAGGATATCAGTAGTCGAACTTAGTTTAATTTTAGGGTTAAGAATTAAAACAAAAAAATAGAAAACCTTAAATAAAGTTTCAGAGGAAGCCTCAAGCTAAAAATGTAATTAAATTATTAAAGAAGTATGTTAAGAAATGTATACAAATAATATGACTTCAAACGTTTGGAATAGTGTACCGTATAAAAAACACATACATAAAGAAAAAGGCTCTTGATTATTATTTACTCTCCTGATTATTATTTACTCTCCTGATTATTATTTACTCTCCTGATTATTATTTACTCTCCTGATTATTATTTACTCTCCTGATTATTATTTACTCTCCTGATTATTATTTACTCTCCTGATTATTCCAAACCCTCATTACCATGACACAAGAGAGCCCTCTGTGTGAAGTAATTTATGTAACCCTAATTAAGCCAGCATGCTGTTGCATTTCAATTAAAGTGTGTGCGTGTGTGTGTGTGTGTGTGTGTGTGTGTGTGTGTGTGTGTGTGTGTGTGTGTGTGTGTGTGTGTGTGTGTGTGTGTGTGTGTGTGTGTGTGTGTGTGTGTGTGTGTGTGTGTGTGTGTGTGTGTGTGTGAGTGAGTGAGTGAGTGAGTGAGTGAGTGAGTGAGTGAGTGAGTGAGTGACCTGAAGC
>NW_011355990.1:0-1513 GCF_000735185.1 Notothenia coriiceps
GCAAACAATTGCATTAAGCCATTAGAATAGACGATCGGGCTCGATGGTTAAATATAGCAGTTGGCGATCGATGTCCACAGGTGAGAGTAACATCTACGTCACTTTACGGCCCCGCCCACTTTAGGGGGAAACCAACACTGTCATTTGAATGGCGATCGAGCCTGAAGCCACAGAGCTCTTCTTTGACTGTCCTTTCTTCTTAGAGGAAGTTCAGAAACACTGAACTCTGGATTTGTTTTAATGTTTGAGGTGCAATAAACGACACAGCAGCTTTTTGGCATGATAAAACTATTATTTTCTGCCTCGCTCATGAGAGTAACAGCTGGCAAAATGACAGCCTCGCCTACTGATTTTAATTTAACCATATATCGAGCCCGATCGTCGATTTCAAAAATGTATTTAATGTAATGTTTGCCTGACAGGCCATCGTAACCGGGCTCTTTGAAGATCAGAAAATCTACGGTTTTCTGACATTTCTGATCGGATTGGCAAAAACTTCAGAATTGATATTGACCGCCATTCAAATGACAGCGTTGTTTTTCCCCAAAAGTGGGCGGGGCTGTAATTTTCACCCGGAAGTGACGTAGGTGTTACTCTCATGTATGAACGGTCCTATACAAATAAAGATTATTATTATTCTCTCATCTTATCGAAGTGCAAGATTACACTTATTCCAGCACACTAGTTATGGTCCTAATAGCAGAATAAGTACACTTACTCCAGTGCAATGATTGACTCTTTTTGTAATGCAATAGTACATTGTATTTTATTTAAAACTGTGTCTGTTCGTTTGCAGAAGCTGTTTTTGTGTCTTTTCTTGTTTTTATTATGCTTCACTCATCAGGAGCATTCTGTGCAATGCCAGTTAATGATTTCTGACCGTTGATTAGCTATTTGAGGAATGTTGAATCAGTGGATACGGATCTGGTTGTAAAGATAAACACAGTGTGTAACATCTACAGTCCACAGGGGGGTAAATGCGGTCAGAAGCCAGACTAAACGGACATGAAGCCATAACAGCTGTGCGTGTGAGTAACACTCAGCAGAGAAAAGGGAAAAGGGCCGGAGGGAGAATCAACAACGTTATGCAACAAGAACAGATTAGAGCTACTATATATATTTGAGAAACATGCATTTTGATGCTTTTAAAAGTCTGAAAAACCCACAACCTTCTACAGCTTTTAACAAACAGTAAGGCTGCACAATAAATCAAAAATGTATTGATATCGGAACAGTGCAATATCCAATTAATAACAATACAGCAATATTTGTAACAAATAAGGTTAAAATAATGTACTGAGTATTTTATGAAACACACTACATACTGATATACACCTGAACATCAGCAGGAGAGGACTCTTTAAAGTAGAGACACTACATACTGATATACACCTGAACATCAGCAGGAGAGGACTCTTTAAAGTAGAGACACTACATACTGATATACACCTGAACATCAGCAGGAGAGGACTCTTTAAAGTAGAGACACTACATACTGATATACACCTGAACA
>NW_011355991.1:0-3128 GCF_000735185.1 Notothenia coriiceps
AGACATGAAGAAGAGGATTTTGCATGACAGGTGACCTTTAATGTTCAGCGAGGCGGTCGATAATGAAAAACGATCTCTCACGTTGAAATAAGCTCAACTGCTTATTGTGACAGGATGCTCTTTGTTCTGATTGGAAACCATTAGAAAAAACACCCTGGCACTAAGAAAAAGGTGGTCCCTAAGACATACAGTATGCGTGCTAACTAATAACTACTAAGTATTTAGTGAATACAAACATGGTATAGCGACATATCCACAGAGAGAAGATGAGCAGAGCCTTAGTTGATGTCATGTGACAGAAGAGCTATGTTATATTATCAAACTGTTAATGTTCAAATGCCGATACTACAGTTTGAATAATGACAATGGATGATCTGGGGCGTGGCCGAATTCCAACCTTGGAGCGTTCCATGTGAAATATCCAACTGGGAACTTGGAAACTCCCACTTCCCACTTCCCAGTACACACGGACCATTAGTCCCCCACATGAGCAGGACTGAGCGTGAAGTCACATTTGATCTCATCCCCCTGTCACTCAGATCAGTTTCTGTACTTCTTGTCCGAGTCACGGCTCTGTCCTCAGACGGATGCTGAGCTAACAGCTCTGTGAGTTACGAGCGGACGGGTTGAATCTATGAGTGAATGATAATCCCCGCACGATGACACGCTCATAAACAGTGCTGAGGCGGAGAATCGGGAACTGGGTGAAGGGGGGATTTACGAGGCTAATAATAAAAACTAGGTTTACTCCCAGAGGAGGAATTCTGCACGGACACTATTTATAATTAAAGAACCGAGATACTTCCCTCGTGGTTCAACGCCAAACCAGTGGTGTATATTTACTCAAGTACTGTACGTGCTACTGTGTACTTCTCCTCCACTACAGAGGTACATAGTGTACTTTTCCTCCACTACATGTATTTAATCCCTTTAGTAACTTTACAGATGTGGATGAATGATGTGAAATATAATCAAGTGTTGAATCAGACTTTAGTTCCACCTGGAGTAAATCCACCAGCTACCCTGCAGTATACAAAGTCATTCAAACTAGCTGCACCTTTACCAGCTTTGAGAACACTTTCATGATCAATCATTATAAAACATATCATATCTATTATTCTGAAATGGACCAATCTGCACAATGACTACTTTTACTGTCGCTACTTTCACTATATTTTGATGAGAATACTTTTCTACTTTCACTTGAGGAACATTTTGAATGCAGGACTTTTACTGTAACAGAGTATTCCTACACTCTGGTACTTCTACTTTTACTCAAGTACAAGATCTGAGTACTTCTACTTTTACTCAAGTACAAGATCTGAGTACTTCTACTTTTACTCAAGTACAACGATCTGAGTACTCAGATCTTGTACTTGAGTACAAGTACAAGATCTGGTACTTCTACTTTTACTCAAGTACAAGATCTGAGTACTTCTACTTTTACTTACTACAAGATCTGAGTACTTCTACTTTTACTCAAGTACAAGATCTGAGTACTTCTACTTTTACTCAAGTACAAGATCTGAGTACTTCTACTTTTACTCAAGTACACGATCTGAGTACTTCTACTTTACTTGTACTTCTGCACGTACTGTATAAAGATAGCGTTGTCTCTCCTTCAGACGGCTGCAGATATGCTGAAGCCGTCTGTGGAGGAGCGGCTGAAACAGGAACACTTTTATTTTAGTGAACTTGGTCTTTTATTGAGTCTCTCTGTTGGAGACCATGTGATTCTGTTCCTGATCAAGCTGTGCTTCTGTCAGCAGAGCGATCACACTTCATCACAGCCAGAAATAACTGAATTAAAATGTTCTTCCTTCTCCTGGTTATAACTCCAGGGTCAGAGCTACTGCTGGCTGAGCACAATTATAAATACATAAAAACCCTCTGTAGTGTCTCTGAAGTATCTATCAGAGTACTGAAGACCTTCAAACTAAAGCTCATGTGGACATTTTAGAATAACTGTCACTACCAGAAGTTTAAAACAATGCAACTTAAAGAGGATTCTACATACAGTGAAATAATGGGAGTACACTGCATCAATAAAGCCCTCTCCTTCAAGTATTCGCAAAAAAACAAAAACAAATTCACAAAAAGAATCGGCTTTCATGCGTGTCCAGAAAGGTTCCCACTTATTTAACCATGCCAAGATGTTTATTTTAAGTCATGTGTTCTTTGACACCTTCGAAAAAGTGTGAAGGTATCTGTAATGTCGCCCTGACCCTAGAAGACGTCCAATCCAACACATCACCGGACTGGGAATAAGAAGGAGAAGAAGAAGGACCTTTATTGATCCCCCGAGGGAAATTCCGTTTCCACTCAGTTTTTATACACACACATGCTTCCCAGGTACATACAAATACACACAGTTATATTTAAGCAATAGCTCACGACAGGCCGTGGTATATGCTCATTATATCACAGCTAAGGGGCGTGGTTCGGCCCGACGCGAAGCAGGCAGTTTGCTTTTCAGCCCAATGGTATATTGTTTTTCTCAGACGCGGAGGGATACTGACTTGTTGTGAAAAGTAACTTACAATTCTACCCGTGGTATACGCTCAGTATATCACGGCTAAGAACCAATCAGATTGCTTGATTTGACTTGTCCGTTTTATAAATTCACATATACACACGTTTCGGTCCGATCGGGATGTGAACCGGCGAACCCTTCTGTACCAAGTTCAAGCCCCTACAGACTGAACCACTGCCACCCCCAGTCTCTGCATTTGACCCATCCTAGTGTTACAACAACTGTAAGAGGATGTGCTAACTCCCAATGTCCTCATCATGTTTCTCTTCAAGATTCCTTCAGTTTGACACGCTGCACATCTGCTGGATGTAAACAGTATTGTGCCGTTGCTCCGAGGGTCCGGATCTGAAACAGTTCCTCCTTTTAGCGTCTATTTCCGTCACAAGGTCAGATTCAGAAATAGCTCGCAGCCATGAAGTCACTTTCAGAGGAATTCAAAGGTCAAGTGTGGACGACACGGCAGCAAATACCACCGTGACGGCTCAGTTTTATGAGAAAGGCCTAAAGAAGGGCAAAAAGGGAACTTCATACCGTCATCTCAACAGGGGTGGGAAGTAGTGGAGTACAAATACTTTGTTACTGAACTTAAGTACAT
>NW_011355992.1:0-3035 GCF_000735185.1 Notothenia coriiceps
TTCAGGTGTATATCAGTGTGTAGTGTCTCTACTTTAAAGAGTCCTCTCCTGCTGATGTTCAGGTGTATATCAGTGCTCTCCTGCTGATGTTCAGGTGTATATCAGTATGTAGTGTCTCTACTTTAAAGAGTCCTCTCCTGCTGGTGTTCAGGTGTATATCAGTGTGTAGTGTCTCTACTTTAAAGAGTCCTCTCCTGCTGATGTTCAGGTGTATATCAGTGTGTCGTGTCTCTACTTTAAAGAGTCCTCTCCTGCTGATGTTCAGGTGTATATCAGTGTGTCGTGTCTCTACTTTAAAGAGTCCTCTCCTGCTGATGTTCAGGTGTATACCCCATCTGTCTGAAGCCAGAACCCAGTCTGCTCTGATTGGTTAGCTGGCCGGCTCTGTTGTGATTGGTCAACCGCTAAGAGATGTCCCGCCCCTTAGCCTGTTGCGTACAATGTGTTGGAGCGCTAGCCAATAGAAGCACGAGTGTTAAGAAGAGAAACTCCCTCTGGAGGAACACAGGGATTTTAGCCTTTGCAGACCATTTACATGCACTAACACCTATAGAACACACAGGAAAGAGACAACTTCAAAAGCATATGAGGGTTCCTTTAACTTCTCATGTTTATATAATATTGTATTCTTTATTATTTTATGTTATCTGTATTGGACATTTTACTTTACATTCTAATGTCTATGTGACATCTAATTTTAACGTATCTTTTTATCGCAAAATCTTACCTCTTATAATTGTATAAATATTTTATGTTATTTATCTTTGTAATTTCTTTTTTGATCTTAAACGGAGAAAAATTCAGAAAACCCAATTATCCCCTCGAAGAACAATTACCTCAAAATATACTTAAGTATAGTACCTATAGAGTAAATGTACTAACGGTAACATTTCAACAATAGTTACAACATAGTGACCTTCTTATTATTGGTTTATTAAAAAATCCATTATAGTATTGACCTGCTGTTTGTCTCGTGCCGTCCGTCGCTCCAGAGCACTCTGTCTCCGCCGGGCCTCCCAGTGCATCGCAGACATCTGATCCAGGATCAGCTCAGGGGTCTGTCGGAGTCGGGAGGCCTGTTAAGTTATTCCAGCAAATTACTTAGACCTACTAATTGACCTAACAAAAGCTATTGAGTCCATGTAAGTTTACTGCTTGGCTCAGATCCACCAACGTCAGCAAGATTTCATTAAGGACTATTGTAAATAGGGTTGCAAAATTCCGGGAATTTTCGAAGATGGAAACTTTCCATGGGAATTAACGGGAATTAGCGGGAATATATGGGAATAAACTGGGAATTTTCTAAATTGAAGGTTGGCTCTTCATAGGGAACTTAAATATAGTTGGGGAAAGTATATTTTAGCATAATCTTGACTAAAACAAACAGATGCCATTCAAGTACACTTGAATATCCATGCCATAGCACACTGCTTACTGCATGGCTATTGAGACCACACAAAAGTTCGCAACAACCTGTTGAGAACTGGTTGGCATTCGGGCAAACCTAAGGTTCTTTGAGCCTGACACAGAGCCATCCTCAACAAGGCTGGACAGTTACACTGAAGAGGAAGACTCAGAGTTGGATGTTGATGAGGCCCAGGAAGAGCCCGTTGACAAAGGGTTTAGCAAAAATGCAGAGGATTGCTTGAAGGAAGATTTGCATGTTTAACCCTTTAACTGCCAGACCAAGAAAAAAGCTATGGAAAAATTATTTGTTTGCATTTCTTTATCAAATGGGCCACAAATAACCACAAACAATTTTAATTTTTTTGACAGACCACACAGTTTTGTTTTTATGAGCCTCTACCAACTGGTCGAGCTGGCCTTTTATGGTAAAAGTGCATTTTCAACAATCATCATATACAGTACAGTATTTGTATGCATCAGACTCAAATAAAACACAAACTGAAATACATTTGTTTCTTGTATGGAAAATGAGCAATATATACAACCAGATATATTCAGAAAATAATTTTGTTTTTAATGTTAAGTCTTTTTCATAATAATAAAAAAAAAGACTTGCTCATCTTACTGTATGCTGAATTGGCCTAACAGGAAACCACTGGCCTAACAGCAAATGTCAATATCCTGTGTTTGCCTAACTTGCTCATCTGTGTGCAACTTTGGGATGAATGCCATGCATGAAAGCTGCTATATAAATTATTATCACTCTTTCACTCTGAGGCTCATAAGGCAGTACTAGATTTAGTAATATTACCATGAAACTAGCCATTTATTTACCATATTTTATTGGAAAACATCTCTGAAACTCTGAAAAAGTCAAATTGCTAGTTTACCATAAAAGGCCAAATCGACCGGTTGGTTGAGCATATTTTCCAAAATCTAATTACACCCTTGTTAAAACTTTTTTTGTGCATTAAGTTATCTAAATATTTTCAGTAAGTGCTCTGACACTAAAATATGTTAAAAATGACATGGTTACCTTACAAAAGTTGACCAAAAAGAGTGATTTCTTCAGCAGTGATTTTTAGCATGCCAACTTTCTCAGTTGAAGCTAGCTGAAGGGCTTTCTGTTCGAACCACAGTGACATCTAGAGGTTGTTTTGTGCATAACATGTCAACCAAAGGGTAGAGCATGGCTGAATCAGATGGAGTTACACTTTTTTATTTATTTTTTCAACAAGATATCAAGACACAAAATGTGCTCTGCCAAATGGTGACGCTAGCAGTTAAAGGGTTTTAATGGGACTTTTTGGAGGGAGAAGGGCTCTTTTCATTTAACATTTTGAATGGGACTTTGTGGGGATTTTTGGATGGGGGGTGCATTTTTGTTCATTTTTTAATGAGTGGGGTTCGGGGGATGAGTAATATTTAACTCAACATTCCTGTTTTCGTTCTTTAATGAAACAAATAATTGTTCAATAAAATAATAAAAACGTGTTCTGTTCTACTTAAAAAAACAAAATCTGTTGAAATGTCATGTTTTTTGTGAACCTGTTAAGCCCCAAAGACCCCTTCGGTGGGTCTTTTTTTTCACGACACTGTGTCTCAGGGCATCTTAATATTTAAAAACC
>NW_011355993.1:0-8297 GCF_000735185.1 Notothenia coriiceps
TGCTTTAGACATTAACCTACACATACTGTAAAGAGAGAATGACAAAAGAATCGAGCTTAGTGAAGCACCATATTCTCCAAGTGAATAAATAACTGACTTCTGGTCCCTGGTAATGCAACAATGAGGGGTGAAAAGAGGTATTTCATTCTCAAAAGTACACAAGCCATGGCTTTCATTAGCTGACATTAATAACTTGTTCAGTATTTATCAATTCATGACAGATTCCTTCCAGTTTCCCCCTTACTATCTTTGAGGAACTCTATCTGGCATTTCATTTTTCTGCGACGTTTACAACAGACGTTCTTTACTGGGCTGAATTGTTGGCTGACAGAAAAGTGTGGGGCAATCGGAGAGAACACTAAGAAAAGCAGAAGTGAAGACTGAGTGAACCGGCAGCCCACATCCGCAGTACAGAGGAAATAAAACACAGGGGGGTGAACACACAGTCGCACACAAGGCACCAACATGTATGCACACATTCTCATTTACTGACACAGAACAGATGTAAACAACTGAGAAAAGGATACAGCCATATGCTGAGCTCAAACTGTACACACATGCGTGCACAGACACACACACCAAATCAGGGCCAACTTAGTGTAGTTCTGTACTTTCTAGCAGCTTAACCCAGAGTTTAAAGGCAACAGGCTTGAAACCAGGCCATTGGTCTAAAGGGCAGATTATTTACTGCTTCACTCTTAATTATGTCTTTGAACTTTTCATGTGAAAACTGATACTGGAGTCCCTGCACAGACTCAATGGAAGCAGTGCTTAGCAACAGCAATTATTTTTATTTTATGGCTATTTGTGCCTGAAAAAGCAACTAGCGGGAATAAACAGGAATTTAGGATTTGTGGCCATACACTGGGTTTTATTGTTTGTTTTAAACAGCCTGAATAATGGCTGTAACAGAGCTACGGTCATGACCTGTTTAGGTCATGACCGTAGCTCTGTTACAGCCATTATTCAGGCTGTTTAAAACAAACAATAAAACCCAGTGTATGGCCACAAATCCTAAATTCCTGTTTATTCCNCTGTGGCTCTCTGTCAGACCTGGCTAACAGTGCTGAAAAGAATCTTGCATTATTCTTATTCTCATCTATTAATGAAGAGTAGTAGGCTGCTCTCGCTTTTACGCAGTGCTTTTCTTATATTCATTGAGAGTAATTAAACGAGATTCTTCAAGTTTAGTGGAACGCCATATCCTTTCAAGTTGTCTCGACCTTTGCTTTATTTTGCGGGTTTCGGCATTATGCCATGGAGCTAATCTATGTTGTTTTATTTTCTTCTTTTTCAAAGGAGCAACAGAGTCTAATTTTATTCGCAGCGCATCTGTAGCACTATCAACAACATGATCAATTTGGGATGGTGTACATTTTGTATAAGTTTCCTCCCTTACATTCAGACATGCTATCGAGTTGAGTATTGGTGGAATCTCTTCCTTAAATTTGGCTATAGCACTAACAGATAGGTTTCTGCTGCAGGAGCTTTTGGCTAATGCTTTGTAGTCTAGTAACAGTACTTCAAAAGTTACTAAGAAGTGGTCGGATAAAGCAGGATTATGCGGTTCGACTAATAGTTGCTCAATTTCAACACCATAAGTCAGAACAAGGTGAGAGGTGTTTGTGAGCTAATGGCCAGGGGCTGAGTAGAGGTGGGAGAGGTGACAGGGCCATTTCCAGGCAGTGGAGACAATGGGGGGTGCAGCAGGAGGGAATGGGTCGGGGGAGGGGAGGCGCATGACTGATCAAATCTGTTGAAGAAGATATTCAAGTCGTTTGCCCACTGACGGTCCCCCCGGACCTGCGAGTCTGGCTCTTTGTAGCCAGAGATGGTTTTCAGGCCTCTCCAGACTCCGCTGACGTTCCTCTGCTGCAGCTGTTCCTCCATCCTCTTCCTAGCTGTTTTTCCCCTCTCTGATTTTCCACCTCAGCTCCCTCTGTACAGTCTTCAGCTCCTCTCTGTTGCCAGATCTGAAGGCCCTCTTTTTGTCTTTCAGGAGAGCCTTTATTTCAGGGGTAATCCAGGGTTTATTGTTGGGAAATGAATTTCCTCACAGAAGTTAATATAGACCGTGAAGCAGTCTGTAAGGCCGTTGATGTCCTCCCCGTGAGAGTCAGTGAAAACACCCCACGCAGTAGTGTCGAAACAGTCTTTCAGAGCCTCCTCAGACTCCTCAGACCACCTCTTCACGGTGCGTGTGGGCACCGGCTGCCTGTGGACCAGAGGTTGGTACACAGGCTGGAGGTGAACCAGGTTGCGGAAGGGGGGATGAGCTGTATGCATCCTTGGTGTTGGCGTACAGTAGATCCAGTGTTTTATTGCCTCTGGTGGTGCAGGTGACATATTGTTTGAAAGTGGGCAGAGTTTTTGAGAGAGAGGCCTTATTGAATTCTCCAGAGATCAGGAGAAGAGCATTTGGGTGCAGTGTTTGTAGTCTGCTTACAGTAGAGCTGATGATGTCACATGCCTCTTCAGCTTTTTTTGCAGAGGGGGGAATATATACAGCTATCGCGATAACATGCGTGAATTCCCAAGGTAAATAGTGGGGCCTCATGCTAACGGCTAACAGCTCATTAGCCAGGATCAGGCTGGGTAGTGGATCAGGCTGGGTAGTGGATCAGGCTGGGTAGTGGAACGGGCCAAAGTGGGCCAGCCTTGCTTTTATCCCGGCTCTCTTCTCGGGGCAACACAGCCAATGGCATTTTGTCCTGCTGGAGATAGCCTTATATGATGGTTTGCCTTCACACTGCAGGAACTGTAGGAGGAACAGCTGAGAAAGTTGTCGAGGGCAAAGTTTGCAAATGGTACCTGCTAGGACCTAAACGCTGAAAACAACCCTAACCCTTTGGCAATAATAATAACTGAGTCGTTGTCTGAACCTTATGCTCATTTGATAATTGTTTTGATTTATTTCTCAATGATTAATCATTAAGTTAAATACTTTTAAAAGCTATTGCAGATCCCTAAGGCCCAAGATGACATTTTCAAGTGGGTTCAAAATCCAAAGATATTTTAGTGTACTATATCAGACAACGCTTTTTTCGGAATTCCAATTTAATCAAACAGAACCTGTCATGATGTCTACTGCTAGACATGTATACATTCAGTAGATCAAGGGAAATTCATTTAAGTAATGTTATCTGGCCTCCTGTCTAGTGTTCGTGTCCAGTATTACTTCTTATTTTACTGTAGCTCTGTTTTGGTGTTCACCGACTCCTGATCAAAATATGTCTCATTGCTGCCACATTTTTAAGCAGACACTTGTTAACTTTGTCTCTTTTATTAAGTGATGTTCAGGTAGCATACAGTCAGCCAGTTTAAACTAGTTTGCTGTAATGTGTTATCCATGGGTTAGGGTAGATGATTATAGTGACACTCTGTCCACATCATCGCATCATCTGAGCCTAAATCTGTGTAGAGCTAAGGAGTTTGCTGGTTATTCTTTGTACGTTCTACCTTACTTCTCTATCTAATCCATTGTGAGTTGTAGCAAGCAGGATATTGCAGATATTGAATATGGTGGTTGAACTAGGATAAGACCCAGCAGTGTTTATAATAACATCAGCCCCCCCCCATTCCCACTGAAGCAGCTTCCATCAGGAAGGTCAGAGGTACACACACACACACACACACGCACACGCACACACAGAGGGAGCCTTGCTTGGCTAGCCTCCCCCAGAGTGTTTCCCGTTAGCTCAGAGCGGTTCCAGGGAACAAAGCCCATCTATTGTATGATGTGTGCGTGCACCTTGTAGATCCACAGTGAACATACACAGGTCACCTTAGGGCAAAGGCTTTAATTATTAGGTTTACGGAGTATGGGTCTTAAATGTGTGAAATTAACAATTTTCAGCGGCATTATTTCTGTCTTTAAGTATGATCACCTCGATGCTAAAAATGTATGTTTTAAAAAAAAGGGCGTGTGTGATTTGTATTTTTTTAAGTGTCTCAAATTAGTGTGCAGAATGGCATATGTAAAATGAAACGCATAGAAAATTACAATAATTTAAAAATAGTTACAGATGTATTTGCTATCATTCGATAAATTGCTTCTCTGATTTATTGTTTCACACCCAAATACCTAAATGCTGTGGTCACATGGTGAAGTTATGAGCATGTTGTGCCATTGGACAATGTATGACGGCTGTATAACTGTTGGGTAGGTTTATTCATTTAGCCAAAGCACTATAACCGTTATAGTGCTTTGGCTAAATGAATAAAACTACCCATCATATTAAGTTTAAGGGTTAGGCCTTGAAGGACAATTGTATAAGGCAATATTTAGGCACTTCCTTAAAGAGCCTGTGACAGCCTCCCAACAACTGTTGTGCAATGAAATATTGGGCTACTAGTCATCTCGAACCATCAGTTTAAAAAAGAAGGTGCGATACCGTTCCGATAAATATCAATAATTTCGAACATCGCGGGGAAATTCCTTCGACTCATTTTGAAGTTATGGGGGAAGCCGGAAGTGACGTCAATGCGGGAACGCTTCACTGTGCGGCGAGAGAGCCAAACACGGACAAAGTGTGTTGTCATGCGTAGAAATGGTGAATTACTGAGTTTAGGCACGTTAATAACGTTTTAATGAAGTTGACTACAGTATATTCATATTTGTCAGTGCTTTCATGTCAATTCGGCGAACATAAACATAAATGATCGTGGTGAAGATGATGATTAAATTAGGATTAAAAATCGGTAGTGAGAGCTGCTGAATTTCCTCCCGTCGGATGTGATATAAAAACAAATCGATTTTTTTTGTAGTTGTAAACTCAAGTGGATGAAACTACATTTATTAGTGCTTTCATGTCAATTCGGCGAACATATGATACATTAAATGATCGTGAAGAGGATGATTTTAAAAATCGTTTTTTTGAGCCGGTCTGAATTTCCTGATGAGAAAACAAACCGATGCTTTTTGTAGTTGTAGAACACCAACGTGGATTAAACGTGTGGTTTTTTTACCACAATGTTGGGGAAATTAATGGATAAAATGCACAGATTATTATTATTATTATTATTCCCACTCCGATCGGGACACTAGGTCCACCGTTTCCCCGCAGCGAGGCTCCCCCCGTTGACAGTTTACGTGGGCTGGCTGGGTGCAGTGGCGGACTGGCCATCGGGACGAATCCCGATGGGCCGGTACCGAAGTGGGCCGGTCGGATAAGTCACTAGCACATCCCCCACTCCCCCCGTTGACAATTTACTAGCGGTACCGAAGTGGGCCGGTCGAGAGTCCCGGGATGATTTTTAATTCCAGTCCACCACTGGCTACATGACCGTATGATCGCCCATATTGACGCACCTAATTCCTATACAACATAAATCCTTCAGCCTCATATAAGCTCTCATATGAGCTCTCAGACACGTTCAAAATTAAACTTTCATCGCTGTCATTGCTTGCTGCTGTGTGCGCCATCGTGCGTTTACATGCAGATTCTGGGATCCTGAACGGTGCAGCTGGAGCGCTGTGCCCGCAATGACGTCACACATAATTTGGCGGGATTTGAAGAATCCCCGAGAAGATCCAGAATATGGTCAACATTGAAGGGCAGATTAATGGTTATTAAAGTACGAATATCCAAAATCAGTTCAGTAACGGTTTTCAAGGGGACAATATTTACTCAAATTGATGGGTTTGTCACAGGCTCTTTAATATAAAGTGTCAAATCTGTGTGTGGTATCGAAGCTTTCAGGATGATTCCCATTTTGTTTAGCCGTTACAAATACAACTTGGATGTTGAAGTAAATGCCATTTACAGATTGGAATCTTGTAATTAGGGTAAATGTGATATGTCATGAGAGGCAAGGGGCCCTGTTTGCATGGGACTCGTATTGCCTGGTGACCTCGTGTGATTTGTAATTATTGCAGTCTGTTTTTATCAGGTGTTTATGGAGTTTGAGTTTGAGAAGGGCTATTTTTAGATTTGTATTACTAGGAAAAGCATCACAAGAAGCTGGAAACGGCATCATGTTGTTATTTTCTGACATATGATTTTAACTATTAAAGCTAATATAGCTAATGTATTCTGCTATAAATCAGAACATCTTTTCATCTGCAAATTACCTACCAGGTTTTTTTTTTTACCATTCTTTGTTTTAACCTGGATGGATGTAGTTTGATGTGCTTTGTTATTTTCTAAGTGGAAAATGATGAGCCTGCAGTGGAAGTGATTAATGAGAGCTTTCATAGCACTTAAGCAAATGCAGGAGGTTCATAGCCACTGCTGATGATGCAGACCCATTTAGAGAAGAAGCAAGTTCAAACCCATCAAGGGAGGCTTGCCCCGTAGGCTTCAAGTGCAGCGCTTGACAGATAATCTAAAACTATCAGAAATCCACTTTCCAACAGCAGCATTGGGGCAGGCAGTGTCCTACACATTTTAGTTTGGATTTTCCAAAACCGTCAATATGTTAGCCACGCCCACTTTTGCAGTTAATGGACAGGTTGTATGAAAGTAGTTGGGGTTTAAGCTAAATCCATATTTTCAGTTTGATTTCAGTATGTATTGTCTCTACTGTGACATGTCTCCATGCTTTAATGTTCAAAAAGCTCTTTATTGTTCTCATACTGCCTGTGCTGCAGCACCTCTTTTCACCCTCTGTCTGAAACCAGAGCCCAGTCTGCTCTGATTGGTCTGCTGGCCAGAGAAACTCCCTCTAGTGTGAACTTTTTGCCTTTTCAGACAAACCTATATAGCACACCACAGGAAAAGGAAGACTCCCGAAAGCACAATACGGGCTCTTTAACAACTACTATTGTCACTTTGTGTTCTGAGGGCCTTCAAAGAGAGGCTGTCCAAAATGTTATGCAGGTACACCCTCTTCTGTATGTTCTCTACGACCTAGTTTGTTTGAAGCACACTTTCAGGATCTGTGACGTACTGCCAGCTTGGCATCTAAACCATTTTATGATCCCTTGTTTATTTGAACTGGGAACGTCAGCTGTAGAGATACATTGGGCATGAGCAAAGTGAACAACACACAAAAACACAGACAGCAGTCTCAGTTAATGATATGGCAACAAGCGGCACGGAGTAACGCAAGAAGAGATTCTTGAAAAGCAATTCAAGAAGGATCCCTCTTTGCCTGTTTGTCAATACCATGTTGCAGGTGCACCCCGCCCTGGATTTTGCTGCTGATTTGAATTAAATCATTGTGTCCATATCCAAGTAAAGCAATCCTGCAGAGAAAGGGATATCAGTGACTAAATATGACCTCTTATTGCGATCGGGACCTCCCTTTTATTAATACACTTTATATTGAGTTCTTATTCCTTTATTAAAAAGGGATTGTTGGGACCAACTGCAGCTCATGTTAGTTCAGATTCAGTGTGTTGGAGCAATGGAAATGCTGTTGCATGGGAACCAAGTTAATACATTGACCTCCAATCTCATATGACCTCTAGGGATGTGAGGGACAACAGCTTGTTGTTGAGAGCAGAAGAACACACACTCACACTCACACACTCCATACCACGACTGAGAAGGCTAGCAGCTGACTGAGAGAAATAATGAATGAGGAAAGGAGGGGTGTGTTGCTTCCATGCCATGTTCCTGTAAGAAGGCTTACAATGAGGGTTACAGACGTCTGTTCATCAAATATCTAACCCCTTCTCCTTTTCCGCATTGTTTTATTTCATAGATTGAATTGAGAAAGTCAGTGATTATTTTCCATAATTCCAAACACCAAGGGGCCTATTCTCATTTATTTTAAAGTGGACCTATCATGCTATATTTGAAACATATATTGTATGGCCATACCTATATAAAACATGTCTGTGAAGTTTTGTTTTCAAAATACCAAACAGATCATGCATTTTAGCCATGCTTCATTTCGCTCTATTTGCTCTTTTCCAGCCCTGTTTTTGCAAGGGCTGATTCTGCTTTTGTGGCAGACTACAGCGCCTCCTACAGGCCTGACATATGTACTACAGCGTCTCCAGCGCTTTCGAGCGGTCTCTCATTCCCCTGATAGGTGGAGAGTTGCCCATATAGGCGGAGGACCCCTTTTCTGACGTCAGAAAAATTCAAATAATGATCAGTTCCGTTGATGCCCGGTTTTTAGAGATTTGGGTATGGAGGAAAAGAGAGAGGGTTGTGTTTTCTGACACTTGGTGAGTTCCCTGACATGCCAGTACCTGGAATTTGGGACGCAATTTGCGCCTTTGGTGTGCTTGGCTTCCTAGTTTACTCGACTTGTTAACTTCACTAAAGTGAATGGTAATTTCCCCTGCGATAAGTCTACGTTTAAGTGAAAACAATAGCAAGAAAATATGTGTACTTACACAA
>NW_011355994.1:0-2071 GCF_000735185.1 Notothenia coriiceps
TTGGGGATTTCTCTTTTTCCATTTTTTTCTTCCTGGGTCGTAGTGACGTAAGGGGCTAAGTGACGTAACGGCTAAGCGGATTGATCCAAATGGAGCAATCCGCGGACACACACACACACACACACTCAGCCTTATCTTTTCTCAGCCGCAGCTCCGCGGGTTTCTCAGTCTGAACTCAGCCTGGCACAGCGAAACTCAGCCTGAACTCACAGCCAGGCTACGAGTGTGTGTGTGTGTGTTTGTGTGTGTGTTCAGACTGAGTTCAGGCTGAGATTCGCGTTGTCTCGCTGTCTCGCAGACCCCACGCAGCAACCAGGAAACGACACCAGTAACCCAGCTCACAATGTCAGCTCCTCGTAGGAGCGAGCCCCGCAACGTCCCCCCAACACGGCACCCAGAACCTCATTTTCTGGTTGCTAACAAACACCATTGTAACACATAATCACTGATGTTCCGCTGTAACGGTGGTGGACTCATCAGAACAGAGTGGGCGAGCTGACCAATCAGAGCACACTGGGCTCATAGGGAGGGAGGGGGGCAGGAGCTCCAACAAGCCGTGTAGGACATAGAGATACACATACTATACAGAGATGCTGTATAAGAAACCAATGTGAGTTTGGAACATTGAACAATGTAAATATATTCTTGTAGACCTTAACAATGGAATTATGATCAGTAGAAATGACCATTTCATGGGACCTTTAACATGTCAGTTGTCGTTGTGAAAGTAAATGTGTAATCCTGCCTGCTGATCAAACTTAAGTAAAGTACAAGTACCTCCAGTTGTTCAGTACTTGAGTAAATGTACGCCGTTATATTACTTGTAATTGTTCATTCTCTTTTCCACTTTTTAATTATAATAAGTATTTTAAGTATTGTATTATAACGTCTGAACACACACTGTCACTGTATAAACCAAATGCATTATTATTATTATTTTATTTTGTTATTATTGTCATTTGTCCTGACTTTTCAGTGTGCCCTGAACGCATCGCGGGACTCCGCTGCCATATTGTTGTTGTATTTTCGGCGCAGCGGCGGTGGGAGTTTCTAGTTGCGGTCGCTGTCTGCGGACTCAGCGGTCTCTGAGGGGGGGGAAGGAGACTCTGCTTTACTGACGTTATCTGGAATACAACTAAGCTACAAGTCACTGTCAACGTAACCGAGAGGAGCCTTCGGGTATGTAGTGTTTCTGAATTAAAAGTTGGCGTTAGAAAAAAAAGCTGTGCTACTTTTCCCCATGTGTGCTAATATGCTAACGGTTAGCACCAGTGAAAAGCTCCTCTTCTTTGACTTTTCGCTGTCAAATATAAACGTTAACATTCAGATGGAGGACGGATAGATTTGTTTGTGTCAAAAACAAGCGAGCAAAGTGGAGTTATCTTCGGCAAAACAACGCAAGTAGCAACAGATTAGCTTCAGGATGCTAACTTCTGAGCTAGTTCGTCTAAGCTGCCAATCAGAAAAAAGTACTCAGATCCTGTACTTGTGTAAAAGTAGAAGTACGCAGACCTTTTACGTGTGTAAAAGTAGAAGTACCAAAGTGTAGGAATACCTTTTAGTTACTTCACAGATGTGGATGAATGATGTGAAATATAATCAAGTGTTAAATCAGACTTTAGTTCCACCTGGAGTAAATCCACCAGCTACCCTGCAGTATACAAAGTCATTCAAACTAGCTGCACCTTTACCAGCTTTGAGAACACTTTCATGATCAATCATTATAAAACATATCATATCTATTATTCTGAAATGGACCAATCTGCACAATGACTACTTTTACTGTCGCTGCTTTAATTATATTTTGATGAGAATACTTTTCTACTTTTACTTGAGGAACATTTTGAATGCAGGACTTTTACTGTAACAGAGTATTCCTACACTCTGGTACTTCTACTTTTACTCAAGTACAAGATCTGAGTACTTCTACTTTTACTCAATAACAAGATCTGAGTACTTCTACTTTTACTCAATAACAAGATCTGAGTACTTCTACTTTTACTCAATAACAAGATCTGAGTACTTCTACTTTTACTCAAGCACAAGACCTGAGTACTTCTACTTTTACTCA
>NW_011355995.1:0-1747 GCF_000735185.1 Notothenia coriiceps
TGGTCAAATATCTGGATTAAGAGGTTGCTTTTTCTTTGCACAGCATGAAAGAAACGCGAAATGAATGGGCTGTGATTTGAGTTTTTTAAGCAGACGTTGAGTTCAATAATTTGTACGGCCCTCGAAGGATGTTGTAAAAATTGAAATGGACCTTGAGAGGAAAAAGGTTCCCCACCCCTGCTCTATAGTCTGACCCAATATTGTTGGAGAACATTTGAGTAGGGATTTAGTAGAGTTACTGTGTTACTGGACATCTTGGCATTTGAAACTTAGCCTGAGCAGTAACAATGTAGATGTAAGGCCCGTTGAGTTTATGTTTCAGGGGCAGTTTAAAGGTCAGGGTTAGGTCACCTGTTGTAGACTCATAAAGTGTATGACTCAATAACCTGATAGCCACTGCAGGGCTTATGGCTTCTGCAGATGTTATTCCCATAAAATGATTTGACCGTAAAACACACAACATGTTATTGTAGGGGAAGTGAGGCTGTTTCATGGGCACTGAGCTGCTGAGAGTTGAGCAGTCTGGTTTTAACTCTAACAGTGGTGATTCTTATATGACTGTTTTGGGGATTTTCCATAAACTCGAACCAGAAACAAAATATTTAAGAGTTGTATGTTGTTGAGCACTGGCAGCCTGTTTGCACCAAATAGCAGTGTGCAATAAGTCTCCTTGCACAGAAGTTTCCTAAATATAGATTTTAAACAAGTGCTAAAAAAATATTATTATATAACAGAGTCCTGAAATACTTTAATTTCATGCATAGCTTTTTAGTTGACAATCTTTATGTTTATTTGACGAGATTTAGTATTTCAACTGAGGATGAATGCCAGCTCAAAATGGCAGTAAAGCAGATTTAACCGTGTAATTCTGAGAGATTAACGTCAAACTTGACTTTTACTGTTCAATGGTTTCCAAACTATAGTGCCAGGAAGGGATCAAACATTGTTTGAGGGGAGAAAATCTTTCCAACCTTCCAACATTTATTTAGAACTTCCTCCTGACATTTTCCTTTCCTGCAAAGTAGAGCAATGAATATCTTTAGGCCTCTAAAATATAAAGTGAAAACAGAAAGTCTTTGGTTGAGAACAACAAAGCTAAACCCAAGGCCTATTTTTAAAGCGTGTTAATTGTATATGCACCAATCTCTCCATGTATGGGCTCAGAACAGTCTCATAATACACACATGCACACAGAAGGATTCACACTTGTATTTCATGATCCGCAAAAGGATTCACACTTGTGTTTTTCAATGCACACACAAATGTGTTCCGTTTCATATACATGTAAATAAAATCCAAACACAGAAAAAAGTTTTACATATGTATTTTTGATCCTCACATATTTGTTTTCCGTTTAAAACCTCTGAACCTGCAAACACAAACCGCTTTCTGTGCACGGATCGCTGTGCATTCGTGTGTGGGTTTTTTGAGACTCCCCTGACGGTCAGCCGATTCGTACTTGTAATTTTTTCTATCTATAGCCAATCAGATGTCTCCTTCATTCTAAGCCAATCACATGAGCGCACCCCCACAAGGGTATGATTTATTGCGTTCATGACACTTCATATACGCATTTTGCACTGTCCGGAGAAGGGTTTCCACTTGGATTTTTTTCTTGTCGGTCAAATGTCCGGACAGAATTTATTTTACCGGACAAATGTGGAAATTACCGGTCATGTTTCAATAATAATAATAATAATAATAAGAAGAAGAAGAATTGTGGAGCAGAGTTTCCGTTAGCACGTAA
>NW_011355996.1:0-1871 GCF_000735185.1 Notothenia coriiceps
CCCCCCCCATACTATAAACAACCTATTTTAGCTAACTTATCCAACATAAGTTTGACTTGAGTGTCTATACCGTTGACTTGCATGAATCTACAAGAAACCTGGACAAAGCAGCAATTTGCTAACAATACTCCAACATCTGATGGAAGCGTTTTGACTCACATGCGGGGATATTCTAGTCCTGAAGTGTTTCTATAACTTTACTTTCAAACCCACAAAATGACACATTTGAATCATAAGAAGATTCCCCTTTGTAAGCTTGTTAGCAAAGAACCATTCACCACCAAACTGGCCATGTGAAACCAAAGGTCACAGTGTTAATAGCTCACCTTTCTAAATGAATGTTAATCAATCATTAACCCTTCTAATTTAAACGCTAGTTTGTCAACATGCCCTTTCCTTAATGCAAACAAATAGGGATTCATTTCACCTCTGACCACCTTGATGATGAAAAAAGTGATGAAATATCAGAAAGAAATTGCTATGCTGCAAAACGCTTCCTCAGCGAGGTGATATCGGCTATTAGTGATGAGGTTTTTAATTTCCTGAAGAGTTTCAGATACATCGAGGGCAAGAGTGAGTGATGAGGGTAATTAGCATGGAGTTGTCCTTTGCTCCTCAACCTTCTCTGGACCTACAGTATAAGGACCTCATCCTCTTCTGTCTGAATGAAAGATACATCTATCAGGAGGATGTGATTATTAACAAGGCTTCAATCTTGTATGAACTGATCCTGGAGAAGATGTTTTTTATGATATACAGCGATGTTTACACACCTTTCATCTACATCGAGATGCAAATATAATATGCTTTTTTGCATAATATCCAGCCTGTAATTATCCTGAATCTCATTGATTTATTTCACACCCAGCACAGCCAGACTCCCCACATAGAGGCCCGATTGGATTGTAGTGGTTCAAACCCGGCTCTTTTATATTTCCAACAGTTCTCCGTGTATTCATTGTGTGCTTCGGCTGCTCGTGGGCAAGATTTGCAAGGCAGTAGAATTTGATCCCGCGGAACAAATTGAGATGTTCTGTACTTGCAGCGCTCAGCAGAGAGACTGTGTAGTGCTGACTGAGCCCTCACCTCAACACCAACACAATGGACCCTTATTCCCACAGAGGAAACCCAAAAGTGTGCATGTGCTGACGCGCTCTGGGGTTTAAAGGGCAGGGGAAATGTCACGGAGGAAAGTCTGTGTGTATACATTTATATCGGAGGTTGTTTTTTACCTTAAGCAGAAAAGAAGAGGCCGGTTTTATACCTGAAACAAAAGATAAGGTTAAAGTTAGGATTACATTTGACAACATTTAACATTGCAACATTCTAAACCAGGGTTGTCAAACTCAATTTCTTCGCGGGCCACATCAGCATTATGGTTGCACTCAAAGGGCCGGTTGTAACTTTAAGACTATATAAAAATACATATACAAATATTTAATATATATAAAATAATGTATTATATGACATTATTGCCTCTGCATTGGATTATTATCGGATAGGGTAATAACTTCATAATTAACTACGTCTGAAAGCAGAAGTCTAGGGCAAATCAGTGCAAGTCTCTTCACTGAGAATGTTACAAAATGATTTAAAAAAAAATCTAATTCTGAGAAAAAGGCAAATTCTAAGAAAAAATGAATATTTTGAAGAAAAAAAGTCAAATTCTGAGAAAAGGTCAAATTTAAGATGCATTGTGGGATATGTAGTTTATGGGCAGCGTGCTTCTGTAAAGCGGCATGTAACCGTATAATAAACATATTATATTCTTTGCAAGCTCTTGAGGGGCCGCATTAAATGAAGTCGCGGGCCGGATTTGGCCCCCGGGCCTTGAGTTTGACACCCCTGCCATAGAGTTAAAGGTGGTGGCC
>NW_011355997.1:0-758 GCF_000735185.1 Notothenia coriiceps
GTCAGGTAAGGTAAGGTAAGGTACGGTCAGGTAAGGTAAGGTATGGTCAGGGAAGGTAAGGTAAGGTAAGGTATGGTCAGGTAAGGTAAGGTAGTAAGGTACGGTCAGGTAAGGTAAGGTATGGTCAGGTAAGGTAAGGTAAGGTAAGGTCAGGTAAGGTCAGGTAAGGTCAGGTAAGGTAAGGTATGGTCAGGTAAGGTAAGGTCAGGTAAGGTCAGGTAAGGTAAGGTCAGGTAAGGTAAGGTTAGGTAAGGTACGGTCAGGTAAGGTCAGGTAAGGTCAGGTAAGGTAAGGTGAGGTCAGGTAAGGTAAGGTCAGGTAAGGTAAGGTCAGGTAAGGTCATGTAAGGTAAGGTCAGGTAAGGTCAGGTAAGGTAAGGTCAGGTAAGGTCAGGTAAGGTAAGGTCAGGTAAGGTAAGGTGAGGTAAGGTAAGGTAAGGTAAGGTAAGGTCAGGTAAGGTCAGGTAAGGTCAGGTAAGGTAAGGTAAGGTCAGGTAAGGTAAGGTAAGGTCAGGTAAGGTAAGGTCAGGTAAGGTACGGTCAGGTAAGGTAAGGTACGGTCAGGTAAGGTAAGGTCAGGTAAGTTAAGGTAAGGTAAGTTAAGGTCAAGTAAGGTAAGGTAAGGTCAGGTAAGGTAAGGTAAGGTAAGTTAAGGTCAGGTAAGGTAAGGTAAGGTCAGGTAAGGTAAGGTAAGGTAAGTTAAGGTAAGGTCAGGTAAGGTAAGGTAAGGTCAGTTAAGGTCAGTTAAGGTAAGGTCAG
>NW_011355998.1:0-12084 GCF_000735185.1 Notothenia coriiceps
CAGTGCCACGGCTTCCAGAGATGACATGTTTTTATGGATCTTTTTTCAAAGCACTTCAGATATTCATTGCTATCGGGATGTTAAGAGCATTCCATGGAATATAACAAAAAGTGTATCTCGAGCCGGTTTCTCAAACGTACCTACCCCACCTTTAATATCAATATTGAAATGTTCTAATGGAAGAGGATTAGGGCCACTTATGACACTGAAAATAGCAAAATTCTGACTCGAATCTCATAATTCTGTGCGGTTGACTGTAGGTGTTTTCATCAAATATTTACACAATGAGAGTTTCAATAAGATCTTCAGAAATGTGGATATAAAGACTTTGGGGGTAAAGACAAATAATACAAATGACATTCTCTTAGTCTACAGCAGCCCTTTAAAACCAGGAGAAAACAACACTCATTACGACATCCAAAATCTAACACGATATAATGTTGATCTATTGCCGAGCAGCACTGAAATAAACTAGAACCCAACATGACACCAGCTGCAGTGGGGAACCCTGTTTACACTGAGGGTGCATCACAGTGTCTCATTCCCCCCCGACACACTACTACTCATCCTTATCTGTACCCACCCTGTCTGTAGTTGGTCTTCTGGGACCAGGGCAGCTCTGCCAGCAGTTTACTGAACATCCAGTCTGCCTCCTCTGGGGGAAGAAACCCGGGCAGCAGCCGCAGTCTGGACGGAGGGAAACACCATGACACTTAGGCTAAGTACCCAAAAAAGTTATGTGAGTAAGCAGAAGGTAGCACACTCTGCTATGGACAGTCTTGCACTGATGTACATTTCCCAAAGATATTGAAGTGACTGTTATTTTTGTATGTATTGATTGTTGTGCTTTTATCTTAAAGGTGGGGTAGGTCATTTTGGAGAAAGCAGCTCGAGTGCACTAGAATTTGAAAATACACAGCCGGAAGAAATCTGCCACTTCCTTACAGAGCCCCTCCTCCAACACACACGAACGCGCACATGACCAATGAGGGCACGAGATAAGTTTGTGCACAGATGGAAGGCTGACAGGCAGGTAGGCCATCCAGTTACTTTAGCCGGGCCGGCTCAGATGATTGGTCGTGCTTTTTACAGCGCCACGGCTTCCACAGATGACATGTTTTTATGGATTTTTTGTCTAAAGCACTTCAGATATTCATTGCTATCGGGATGTTAAGAGCATTCCATGGAATATAACAAAAAGTGTATCTCGAGCCGGTTTCTCAAACTTACCTACCCCACCTTTAATGTGTCCATATATATAAATGTGTCTGTTGATTGTGTGTGTGTATATATATATATATAGGTATATACATATTTTTATATATATTTGTATTTTTGTATTCGGGATTGTTGGAAACGGTATTTCGATCTCTCTGTCTGTACACACAAACTGAAAGATTGACCATAAAGTTGACTTTGACTGTCTATTTAGTGTTTGTGCAGGAAAGTCCATAATGGGAGACCATGGTGGGTAAAGGGCACAATCAGAAATCCCTAGTCCTGATATCAAGGTTATATTCGTTTAAAAAAAAGGTTTAGTTCAGTTTAAGATAGTTGTCAGAGTGATTCATGTAGTTTTCGTTATGTTTCTGTTTAGTTGTAAAATGTACGTGTTCTCCTTTTACACTTTTTTTTTTTACAAGCTCTTCTCTCAAAACGTGATCAATCAGGGCCACGGTCATCAAATGTATTACAGATTATTAACTGAGAGGTTCCTACTGTATATCCATGAAGCTTCCTTGCTCTTTTGGTGGCGTTATGTATTTAAATCTTAATAAAAGCAGAAGCTTGATGTCTCAAAGTAAATCCAATGTTGTTCAGTAGGCCATATGTAAAGCACATGTTACAACATATTCAGACTTTAAAAAAACATAGCCCTCTTTCATGTGTGGAGAGGCAGAAGGCATGACATTCACAAGAGCTTTAACCATTTTCTCTTAAGGGATTACTGCCATCTAGTGGATTTAAAACTCAATCACAGATGTATATCATTCATCACACTGGTATTCACCTCTTTTTCATTGGATTTAAAGTATGTTTTAACTATAAAAATACACTGTACTCACATGGACACTCCTGATGGTCCATCGCTGATCTCATGAATACCTGCCTGCCTGTCAAATACAAAATGATGAGTGTTAGCCAACATGTGCATGGTGTACTAAAAACATTAGTAGGAAAGAGACAGAAACACATTTGATTTGGTTGTATACAAATACTTACTCTATCACCTTCTCTGGTGGGACAGCTCTCACTGGCTGTGATAGAAGAGACAGAACAGAGACAGATTAAGCACTTTGTTGAAAAACATTCTAATAGACTGAAATGACCAATTTGGGCCAAAAATTCAAAGGTGACTTTTGTGTTTGCCATCTACCTTGGAGGGCTGATGAAACTCAAAAGTATTAGGTGTTTTCTGGGGCCCACAACCCCAAGAAGTAGGGGCTGGGTTTTCATGTTTGGGCTGTTGGTTGTTCTGAACTGCAACTAGAAAAAAACAAAATATAAGAAGATGTCGCTCCATACCAGCCAGGTAGATGGGCTGAAAATCCAGCATCCAGGTCTTGAAGAAGTAAGGCAAGGCGAGGCAAGTTTATTCATCCAGCACCTTTCAACACAAGGTGATTCAAAGTGCTTTACAAAAATGAAAGACATTAAGAAACATATTATAAAATGGAATTTAAAAACACTAATTTAAAAGCAGATAATAACACGGGTACATGAATAAAAGTTACAGTGCAGTGTGAGATATGAATATATCAATTAAAAGCAGCGGCAAAAAGAAACGTCTTCAGCCTGGATTTAAAAGTAGTCAGAGTTGCAGCGGACCTGCAGGTTTCTGGGAGTTTGTTACAGATATCTGGAGCATAATAACTGAACGTTGCTTCTCCATGTTTAGTTCTGACTCTGGGGACAGAAAGCTGACCCGTCCCTGAAGACCTGAGAGATCTGGATGGCTCATAATTTAGCAGGTCAGAAATGTGTTTAGGGCCTAAACCATTCAGTGCTTTATAAACCAGCAGCAGTATTTTGAAATCTATTCTTTGACACACAGGAAGCCAGTGTAAAGACTTCAGAACAGGAGTGATGTGATCCACTTTCTTAGTGTTGGTAAGGACTCGAGCAGCAGCGTTCTGAATCAGCTGCAGCTTTCTAATAGATTTTTTAGTGAGACCTGTGAAGACACCATTAAATATATATTGATATTCTCATTCAGGCAGGAGCAGACAGAGGGAGTCACATATACTACAAACAGAATATATACATCAACTCTTAACTTACCCTTTGGAGCAGAGGGTTTCGGCACTTGTTTGGCCCAGGAGCCCTGGACTCTGGCACGCTGACGTTTATCCGACATCAAATCACATCTGGGGAGTGACAGACAAGATTTCCTCAACATGGAAACAAATTCTCCATGAACCAGAGATATGGACACCTGTGCTGTGCAAGATTTGTCCAAAGCAACCTAAACACATAATACAAAACCAAAAGCTTCGTGAGGAAATAAAGGAGTATATCGTGTTGTAATGTTTTGTAATGCTAACTCAAGTATTTTAGGTATTGAAACTCTATGTTTTATAATGGCATTCATTAGTCTTATTTCCCTTTATTCTGTATTTGACTGCACAATCTTTGATGTAGTTTTATGGATCTGCTTTTCGTCTTGATGTTGTTGTTTTTTTACACCAAGCTCCCCAATATCTGCTGATCAAACTAAGACTTTTTGCTAGATTATGAACATTATACATGCTACTGAAAAGGAATGTTCACTTGACTAGCAACAGGTTCAGCAAAAGATTTACTAGAGGCAAAATACTATGACTTATTGATTGCTTTTGAATGTTCTGAAGTGTCTTCTTTATTCATTTGGTATGTTTCAAAATGAATTGTTTCAAATACTGTACAGGTATTTTCTCATTTAAAAACTGAAATGTATATATTACACATTTTATTTTACATTTTTTGAAGATTTCTAACTTTTTTTAGTAAGCTACTTTTTTCTCCTACTGTGAATATGATCGTGCATCAAGATTACAAAGCAAATTCGTTGTATATGAAAATGTACTTGGTATTAAACCTGAGAGATTATGCAGAGATGGTGTAACTATAAACAAAATGTATACCATAACTTTATCGCTAATTAGTGAAGCTAATAGCTAGTCTGACTGGTAGGTTAAGAGAAACATGCTAGTTAGCTAAACCCGCTTATAGTTATTAAAATAAACACTTTGTGCATTTCAGAATGAAAAACTAATATCCGGCTAACTTGTGTTGAAACAAATCTGTAAACTACTTACCAGAAAGGCTGCTAAAAGCAACACTAAAGCCTAAAAAGAGAAGAGAAACTCCACATGAGCTAGGACGTCAGTTGAAAGCAGCCATTTAACTGTGTTACAAAAAAATAAATCCTACCCGGAACAGAGAGGCGTAGTAAGGTTCCGCTACATTTTTATTTTATTCTTTCTCTCATTTATTTTAGCAAAATAACATGTTTTTTGTGTATAAGGGGAGAAGTAAGCTAATTAAATAGAACAACCGAGCCAGGGATTTATCAAACTAGACAAACAAATATATATTATAAAGATATCGCCTATGGTTTATCAACATTTGAAAGTAGTTTTAGATATTGCTGATCATATTTTACACATTAAATATAATTAATTTTTGTTCATTGCTTAATTCTACTAATATTCATAATTTTTAGTGTCTAAAAAGTATTATCCATTTTATAAAACCAAAGATTTTCAAATGTCAAAATAGGTTTTTAACGATTTCTGAATATCTACAGTATCAAAGAGAAGCAACTTCTTTGTTTTCTTCACATGTAATATAAAGGACATCTCTATTCATAATTTGTATTTCTTACATGTCTGTCCTTTCCTGTTTTTCACCCTTATTTCAGTTGCTGCTTAAACTCCTGAATTTTCCTTCAAGTGTCAATAAAGGTTTATCTTATCCAATAAAGCAGGGGTGTCAAACTCAAATACACAGTGGGCCAAAGTAAAAAAATGGGTACTAGTCGAGGGCCGGACTGGTTCAATGTTTATTGCAGAACTTATTGAAATGAACTTATTACACATATTAAACCTGGAACTAACAAAGCTTAAATTATTGCCTAAAGAAACAATATTAAACATTAAATAATCAGTTGCATTAATTTCTTATGGCTCTATCTGCAGCTTTTCCAGAGTCATTTCTTATGATTACATTTTTCCACAGGCCAACAACAGCTACAAAAAAAACAATTTCCCTCAAAGAAAAAAACAAACATGCCCTGTTTTCTCAAGAAACAAAGTATAGAAGGAAACATCCACGTAAACTCAGTGTGCTGCTCTGTGATGCTAGTTCAAGCCAGACACTTGGCATCTCATCTTGAGTGCAAGGTCATCAATGTTTGGGGTCAGGCTCTGAGCTGAGGAAACCCTCAGGATTGAGTGAAGGTGTGAGTGCAATATACCGGCGGGCCAGATCTAATAGTAATTAGAAATTATCCTGCGGGCCGAAATTAAATCCACCAAGGGCCTGATTTGGCCCCCGGGCCTTGAGTTTGACACAAGTGCAATAAGGTATTCAAGAGGAAGCGTTGAGACCTTGCAATAGATCACTTACCAAAAAGTTTCACATTTTCTTTGCCATTCCTTGTCAAAATAACAAATACACAACCCTTTGCTTTGTGTCAGAGCTTTTATTAACAAACAGTAGAAAACATTCGTTGCCACTGCACTTTACATGTAGAAATTCAATTATGTTTTATTTAGAAGCATATTAAAAGACTTGTTACAAAAAGGAAAAGCATTCACATAACCGCTTAGTTAAGGCAATGGTCAGACCAATTCATACGGGGTTTTCACTTACACACAAATCAACTGAGTAAAGCGGCGCAGTCGTCCTGTTTCTGAAGCAAACATGTCTTAGTATGTGAACCAGACTGTAGCCAATGATGTAAAACATTCACACTTTAAAAGAAGGAAAACCTCTTAACCGACTCAGTGTAGAGCAAATATCCTTCCAGTTGAAGTAAAACCTAAAGTGTGAATGTTTTACATCATTGGCTACAGTCTGGTTCACATACTAAGACATGTTTGCTTCAGAAACAGGACGACTGCGCCGCTTTACTCAGTTGATNCGGCTGGTTTGTTGGTATGCAGTGCCCTCTTCAGTTCAAGTCTCACGGTTACTGGTTTCATGCTACATTCATTTGAAACGGGGGATTGCTCATGTCAGTCTTGCTGGTTTGTGACACATGAATGAGTGTAGGGTGAACGCTAGATTAATTAACATTACTGAGTTAGTTTTATCACTACAAATGTAAAATGTAATTGTTGCCATGCATAGCAAGGAGTGACCAAGCTTTACTGTGCTCCCCTCTCTTGGAATAGCCTTAAAAAGTCTCAGAACAAAGTAAGTGCTGCCTGTCACTGTGCATGTGTATTTGATATATCCACACATTTGATTTTCTTTTCTTCTATGTTGGGTTGTTGTGTGTAACTTTTGAATGCTGCTCTCCAGCCAAGGTAGCCTCGTGAAAGTTGTAGTTAATCTCAGCTGGCTTTACGAGGCTAAATAATGGTTAAATGGAAAAAATATATATCGTTGTAACATTATAGTAAATGAAAATGTGTTTCTCCTTTTTCAGAGGAACAGTACAACGTGGAGACCGGGACCATCGCAGTGGACTTTGGCAGGAGTGACATCTACGAAAAGATCGAGGCGGGGCTGGCTGGATTAGAGATCGGGGTTCTTGGTAAGTTCTGATTTTTTGTTTTTATCCTTTTCTCTACCAATTTTTACCTTGCACCTCGAAACTCGTGCTTTTTATTGTTCTTCTTCAGTGAAGTTAACTTACTCCCTTAAGTCCCTTTTGTAATGCAGACATAAGAGAGCAACACTGAAGAAGGCAAACATCACTTAACGATATTTTTACATTCACTTGCCATGTGTTTTAAGCGGCACTGTGTTCACAGCAGAAGCCCCCTAGCATTAATAATAGGACATTATTCATTTGGTTAAAGGTTGTTGTACCGCTCAAAGTTTTGCACTTTGGCCTTACTTTTCTGCTTGGGTTACCTACCTTGAATTTGACTACATACTGCTTCAGCCAAGTGAAATCTTACAAACACTTATTTTGGAAACTAACAGTGGTGATATTTGCGAATTCTCTCTAAACAGTGGATTCATTTGATCACTTTTAAACTCCTGAGATTTAGATTCTTGAATTGACTTCTTTGTCTAGTTCTGCCTGACAGAAAACCTTGACTAATTTCTGAAGTCTGGTTAAATTATTCTTACGAAAGCCACGCATTATCCGACGATAAATACTACTTAAGAGACTTAACATAACCTCATGGTGTACGTTTTAAAGATGTCAGCTGTTGTAGTATTTCTAGACGTCTACACCCAAGACTTGACATCATAATTTTTAGTCGAACATTTTAGGAACTCTTTGTTCTTTTGTATGATGCCAAATGTGCCTTACTGGTAAGGTGTGGCTGTGTGGACTAGGACTGTCTCGTTTGCTTTTGCTTCCACCTTGTGGTTCATTTCTGAGCTTTCTTCAGCATCCAAGTTGTTTTGGAAAAGATAGTATAACTTATTTATTTTTGTTTTCAACAGTGAACAATGTTGGTGTTTCCTACGACTACCCCGAGTACTACCTCAATATTCCTGATCTGGACAATGTGAGTTTTAGTTTTATTGTATTACATATCATGTCAAATGGAAATGCTGCTAGTTAAAAGTGCACTCTGTCCTTTTTTCAACGTGAAAAAAGCAAAAGGAATACCTTTTTTTCTTCGTCTTAAGCCTTAACATTCTAGCTACATGTAATGCTCTGAATATCCAAATAATGTGCTTCCTTTTATATCTTTTTAAGTTCTTTACTGTTTAAAGATAATCTGTGTGAGTGTTTAGCTGACTGGTGCTTTCTGTTACAGTTCATCACAAACATGGTCAACGTCAACATAACTTCAGTCTGCCAGGTGAGTTTGTTTTCAAACGTCTCTGCATATTGCTGCTCTTCAGGAAGAATATGTTCAGTTCTGATTTCCAACTACATAATCATATGAACTGTTTTTAAAGTTTCCCATCCATATCACTTTCCTGCTCACTTTTCCCCCTTGTGTTCTCCTCTTCTTCTTCCTCCTCCTCCTCTTCTGCTGTTTCTTCACGGTACCTGCAGTGTCTCAGTTGTTCCCAAAGCAACGGCGGACTACACCAACGCTGTCTGTGCTCGCCACCCACGCAACTCTCTCTCTGCCTGTCTCTCTCTCTCCTTATAACTTCTAGTCTTTTATTAAATAAAACTCTTTCCTCTCCTTCATGAGTTGTATCATTGTTTTTGACTGCTGATTCTGAATGAGCCTGTTGTTGTTTCCTCAGATGACCCGCCTGGTGCTGCCCAGGATGAATGAGAGGTGAGTTCAATGATGGGCCTCCATGTTCTGCGACATGACTGCAGTCAAATAGTTGTTGTTGAATGAGGGATTGTAACACAACGGCTACACAAGAAATCTCTAAATTAAACATTTTTTCCAAGAAAAGTATTTGGGAGATTACACTTTATATAAAACCAGTAAGAGAATAAGAAATCCTCTCCTAGTCCTTTCCTTCCCTGCATCTCTCCTCTCCTCCTTTGTTCACAATGCTGACAAGCTTTCAATTCACACAAAGTGCTCTTCCCACCCGATTGGCTGCGCTGCTCCCATGTGACTCCGGTCGGCCAATCGCAGCGCAGCACATTTGGTGCCGTGTGAGGCTGGAGCGTCGCTCCACTACATCACTGCAGCAACAGGCTGCCATGGCAACACACACGGCCACTACCACACTGTTTTAGTGTGTGTGTGGAACATCACTTTGTGTGTGTTTTGTAAGTGTGTGTGTGTGTGTGTGCTCGATTTGTATAGATGCAGGGTTTCCACTGGCATGGAAAATCTTTCTAAAAGTTTGTGTATTTGAAGAAAAAAAGGACCTCTAAAAATCAGTGTATCGCAAAGGAGGAACTCCATGTACATTTGTTTGTGGCAGCTGTGTTGAAATGGAGGATTTCCCAAATATGTGCACAATTCTGACTGATGCCATCTCGTAAAGCACTCAATTTGAGTCCTTGCAATGTGCCTGTTGCAGTGCTACTCTTAGCCTTACAATGAATTAACGTCCTTGTCCTAAATCCACCTTGTTGTGTTCCTCAGGTCCAAAGGAGTCATCCTGAACATCTCGTCTGCCAGCGGCATGTACCCCCTCGCTCTGCTCACCGTCTACTCTTCCACAAAGGTATGGAAACATCTCTGCTTCTGTCATTTATAAGAATTTGTGTCAGTACCTTGTTCGTTTCATGATGCCGACCCTTCCTCATGTTGCCTAATTTGAAGGCTGTGATGACAAACAACATTTTACGGACTGGTGTGTTTTAAATGTAGCCTTCTTTCATCGTTCTGGTTGCAGGCCTTTGTGGATTTCTTTTCTCGTGGCCTTCACGAAGAGTACAGGCGTCAGGGCATCATCATCCAGGTGAGATTGAGTTTGGCCAAATGGGATTAATCACCTCCACCTTGTTTTGTTTTTTAGCAAAAGAATAGGAAGACACTTACAGTTATTTGGCTATTCTTGAGCCTGATGGATGCCAGAAAGAGAACTGCTTAACAAAATGGTTTCTTGCTTACTTTGAGTTACAGTAGAACAAAGTGTATTTGATAGAAATTGAATACACCTGGAAAAAGCATCTAAGATTTGTCCATCTGATGACCCCTGATTGAATTGCCTCACATATTTACCTCAAAAGAATCAGTTTGCTCTCAGCCAGTCCTGCCTGAAGTGCAATTCAATAAAAACACATTCATGTAGATGCATTTATACCGCAGAGGTATTTTTGAATTTGATGTTCCACATGAGGCTTGTTTGTTCTGTTTTTAGCTCCTCTGTAGTATTCTCATGTGCCACCTGGTGGTTAAAGTGTTTACAGCAGTTTCACCTCAGCAAACCCGGAGTGTGTTCTCACCTGATAACCCAAGTCATCCCACAAACCTACACAAAATATATTCTGTCATTTTAAAAGTGCCTCTTATACCACCATTGGTCCCAAATGCCCCTGGTTGAACTTTAGAGTGTGGACTCTCTCGTTTTAAGGGCTTTTATGTGAGCGTATCTCACACTTTCCCTTTGTCCTCATGCAGAGTGTGCTGCCCTTCTTCGTGGTGACCAAAATGACTCGCATCAAGAAGCCCACCCTGGACAAACCCACCCCCGAGCGCTATGTGCTGGCTGAGCTCGCCACTGTGGGTCTGCAGAGCCAAACCAATGGATATTTCCCTCATGCCGTCATGGTAAGAACTGGAAACCTTTTATATTGAAATGCTCAACCTATACAAGTATACATTAAGTAAACATTAATGTAGGTGGTTACTTGCACTGTATGTATTTATGTCTTGCACCATAATGCACATACGTTGGACTCGCACTTCCAAATTGACATATTGGACATATCCATAATCATCCAAATGTAAAACATGTTTATATATATATATATATTTATTTATATATACGGTTACTTTCATTTTTATTTCTTACATTTTATGTTTTATTATCCTTGTGTGAACCCTTGCTTTTTGTAGCCTGTTTCACTCTTATTGTACTTGTTGCTGTGATGAGCAATTTATATTAGTTATTTTCAGACTTGAAACTAAACTTTCTTGCTCAGTAGTTGATTTATTCCCCATTATTTGATTGATACATTTTATTTCGAACAAAACAAATGTTGCAGTGCATAGTCATGTAAGAGAAATCAAAACAAAAAAATTACATTTACAACAACAGCATTAGCAACATAAACAGTCCCACATCTAGTGTTCGAAAAGGAGTGAGAAGAAGTATAATTTATTTAATCTCACCCCCTTGTCCCTAAATGATTTATTTATAATCTGCAGTAATTATCATTATTGTTATTATTAATCTGCTTTACCTGTTGGACATACAGTGGGGAAAAAAAGTATTTAGTCAGCCACCAATTGTGCAAATTCTTCCACTTAAAAAGATGAGAGGCCTGTAATTTTCATCCTAGGTATACCTCAACTATGAGAGACAGAATGGGGGGAAAGAATCCAGGAAATCAAATTGTAGGATTTTTAATGAATGAATTGGTAAATTCCTCTTTAAAATAAGTATTTGGTCACCTACAAACAAACAAGATTTCTGGCTCTCACAGACCTGTAACTTCTTCTTTTAAGAGCCTCCTCTGTCCTCCACTTGTTAACTGTATTAATGGCACCTGTTTGAACTCGTTATCAGTATAAAAGACACCTGTCCACAACCTCAAACAGTCACACTCCAAACTCCACTATGGCCAAAACCAAAGAGCTGTCAAAGGACACCAGAAACAAAATTGTAGACCTGCACCAGGCTGGGAAGACTGAATCTGCAATAGGTAAGCAGCTTGGTGTGAAGAAATCAACTGTGGGAGCAATTATTAGAAAATGGAAGACATACAAGACTACTGATAATCTCCCTCGATCTGGGGCTCCACGCAAGATCTCACCCCGTGGGGTCAAAATGAGAAACAAGAACGGTGAGCAAAAATCCCAGAACCGCACGGGGGGACCTAGTCAATGACCTGCAGAGAGCTGGGACCAAAGTAACAAAGGCTACCATCAGTAACACACTCTTTCTGGTCGGTGCAAAGTAGAAGTTTAACGGGAACGACTCCTTCCTCCACAGTGAGTTTTCAGAGTGCTATGTACCCGGGTTAAGTAAGAAAGAAAATGTCGCCTCAGTCAGCAGCGACCAGACGAAACGTCTTTTTTGCGGGGTTTCGTACTTACAAGGAGGGGGTACAAAGAGTCATCCTATCCAACCAAGAAACCTTACGTCGGTGGGGGTAGTGCGGGGGTCCGGGGTGGCGGGTAGCGAGGAGGGAGGGGTGTGCAGATCAACTTCAAAAATGGTTTTCAAGGATAAACCAAGAGACTGGTATACTGTAAGAGGGTTAGGAGAAGACCTAGTAGATTTACGAGAGATCGTTTGAAGTTCTGCCCGGACCCTGTACATGAGCGAATTCGTCCCCCTTGTGCAGACCGGTGACGTCCTAAACTCAAG
>NW_011355998.1:12108-23394 GCF_000735185.1 Notothenia coriiceps
TTAACTCCGCCGTCATGTTTGACGCGCCTGCTGCAATTACAATTTATTGTCCAAAGACTCATTTAGCCGATAGGTGGCAGAGGGGGTTATAAGATGAAAATTCCTCTGATTTGCTTTGAAAAAGACCAGCAGTGTGTCAGTGGATATTCAGAGTTTAGACTAGGGGGAAAAAGGGGAGACCTGAGAGATGCAAGTAAAAATAAAAGGGTAGGGTAGCCTCCCTGAAATCTATATCCAGCTCAGATTATATTTAGAAATCACAACCTCTTTGGGTTAAAGCAAGGAAAAAACAAGATCAAATAATAAGCTTTGGACATGGTGGCAAAGAAATATTAAGGCTCCAAATTGGTGTCATTTTGGGGTTGCCAGGTATGTGTGATTTAAAAAAAACTAAACTATGCACATATTTGCATGAGAAAAACATTGTTAATTGAATTACAGGTGGGACAGGGCGGTTCATGCGGTTACATGCAAAGGAGGGCGGGTGTTTTTCCCCACTAATCGTGAGGGAGGAGTGCCAGAGTTTGGCACAATGCATCCCGCTCGTGACTACCCATCAGCCCCCTCTGTGGACTTTAAGCACGACAGGGGAAATTGCGCTGTGGGAGACGTCAGAGACAGATGGAAAGAGAGCGAGTCAGGGAGAGGGCACTATTTAAACAGGGGGTGGGGGGGGGGCGGGACACTCACCATTCAGACTGTTTTAACCTGGAGTAGCCTTTAACACAGATGCTCCTTTTACATCTGAATGAGGAATGCATGGTTTTGTTTTTTACGAAATCTCAGGAACAGGTTATTTAATGAGTCCGTTACAAAATCAAGACGGATATTTAACCCGTCTTCTTTCATACCAAGGGGGGAAGTTCTTAGACACAGCCTGCCTTTGTTAGCTGCACGTTTCCAAATCCACAACACTTCTACAGAATGGAGGCACGACTTGGGAGATGCCAAGGTTTGGAAGGTAAATCTACTCAAACAAATACTTTGTTTTTGAAATATGAAGCTAATCGATCCACACTTGTTGCAACACTACATAGTCAATGTAAAATAAACTCATGCAAACCTGGATTTTTTTTCCTTAAACAGTGCAGCGATTATTTTCCGATTTTGTTTTCATTATAAATCCTTATGTCAAGGCTATAGAGGCCCTCTTATCTGGGCCTTGGAAACCCTGTAGTCGACAGGGAGGGAGGTTGCGCGTCACATCCCGTCCACACACACACACACAAACACACATCCCGTCCACACACACACACACACACTCCTGTCCACACACACACATGCATCCTCAGCAGCCCACTCACTGTGCTCTTACACCAAATGGGTTTCCATGATGTTGTGCAGACCAACAAAAAAACAAACACTTACTTAGTGACCTGGCCACGTCATCCAGCTTGTCCTGGGAGCGACTGATCAACATCAAGGCAAATCCACGGCGAGCCAGCTGGAACGAGAAATACAGTACGTTAGTAAGGAATGCATCTTCTAATATATTGGTGGACAATTTCATGTAAATTGAAACTACTGACGGCAGCAAAAGGGACAGACAATCTGGAATATCAGTGCCTGGAAATCACTGTCTTGTCAGTTTCATTTAACATATCAAGTCTCTAAGTTTTATTCCTCAACTTGTGATAAGTATGATTTAACTCTTGATTTGATCAGCGGGAGAACAATGCGTGCAGAACATCCAAATGTATTCAGTGTCTTTAGATGGATCATTTATCTCCACCTGCATGTGCTAAATGTAATGGAAGCATGCTTTTAGAAAAAAAAAAGAACGTAAAATGGCGGCCTAGCGTTGCGGGACAAGCAGCTAGACCCAGTGTAGCGCCAACAGTAACAGTATGAGTCAAAGGTCCTACATGACTACATTCTACAGCCAGCACACACACAGCAGTTTGGGTCGACACGAGGACGGGTAGCCCAGATCCAACGTGTGCTTGTTACCTCAATATGAGCTCTCGTTGACGAACCTGTGTTGAAGTGCATATGTGTGAGGACTCTCTTCCACACTAATAGGTCTGTAAGAGCTCTTCCCTACCGTGGCCTATGAGTGAACAGTGTGTGTGTGTGTGTGTGAGTCACAGCTATGCCTTGATAGAAATTAAATAAATAAGGGTCTGGGAGCCTCACCTCCTCCGCATAGGATTTCCCGATTCCATCAGTGGCGCCCGTCACAACTGGAGACAGAAAAGAAAGATATGTTAAGTTTTGTTTCTCTTTTTTTACAATAATCATACATACAGTATGTAGCAGGTCAGAGGTGGAGTCTATTCAACTAATAAGGGAGTAGATGCTCTTAAAAATCCCTAAAAGTTGAACAAACCAGTTCATAATGAATTATCGAGACTATGATTTCACTTTGCGTTTTGGATCCATGTTCTCCAAACCTGTCAAATGACACCATCAGCATTTCACTGTCAGTCACACACTTTCTCCATCCAGCGTTTATCATTCTTTCACCGCTGGCGTTATCTCCTTGACAGTAGAAATGAATCTCACAAATATGGTCCTCATTGTTCACAGGCTTACGACACGCCTTCACACATCAGGTTAGACCACTTTAAGTATTCTCAATAACAACAACTCAGAGTCCCGACGTGACGTTAAGCCCGGGGCTGTTCACAGGTGACGACGAGACGGGTATAAGAACACCTTACAAGCGGTATATCTATTATCAGCCACACCTTAAAGTACAATTAAACTGCTACTTAGGAAAAGCCTCTTTCTAAGCCCTTACATGACAACTCAATGGTTGTTTTGGATGAAGGTGTCCATTTTCACACAGAAATAGGGAGTGTGAAGATGGAGCAGATATGAATATAAAAACAAGACAAAGATAGGAGGTAACTCCCAAAGCAAAGAAAGGATGAAGATTGTATAGAAGTGGAGATAAGATTGATTAAAGCAGAACAAAAAGGTATAGGATTCACCTCAACGTGAGGACAAGACGATATGATCCTGAAGATCAGGTTTATCTGACTGATAATCTAGCGTATCTGCAGTTTATACAAAAAGAGGAAGGAGAACGGCCTAAAAAACGGATCAATTCGGGCAGAAATCAGGGAAATATTTAATAAAAAAGAACAACAAGAGAGTGGTCGAATGTCGGGGAGACCGAGAGAGGGAGCTGATGTACTTCCAGTGTTCAGAGATCCTCACCTTGTCAAGCAAGCTGAGCTATTTTTAAATCAACCCCAGCTCCTTCTTAAATGACAGAGGAAGAAAGGATGGAAAGGGGAAGAGAAGGAAGACAAAAAAGGGGGTGAAGGTGGTGAGGAGGGATTGGGAGTACTCACACACACACACATCATGAATATATTATTAGCAAGGCTTGATGAAACATTAATAGACGTAGAGGACATTCTCTGGCAAAGAGCAGCAAAAAGAGACAAGATGAGAGGGGGGGACGCAGGGAGGAGGGAGAGGAGGGAGTGATGACGAACATTGAGCGGGAGAAAGGAGGCGGGTGAAGTGGGGTAGGGAGGATGGGCGAGGAGGGATCCTAGGGGCGGCTAAAAATAGAACTGGTGCGAAGCAAGAGAACGACTGAGCGAAGGAGAAAGGAGACAGAATAGGGATGGCGGTGGAACGGAAGAGAGGAAGATGAAGAGGGGGAGATGAAGAGGGGGGCACAAAGTCAAAAGTCAAAAGAGAGCAGAATCCCTGGTTATTTTTAACCCCCCCCCCCGCATGTTAAGAATGAAACGCTCCGTGGCAGAAAAGCCTCAATGGGCGCGGCTGTACCAACTCAAGGTCTCGCTGCAGATGCAGGAGGGGGGAGGAGAGGGGGAGGATGCAGCGCGGTGAAGTAAAATGATGACGTAAAATGGCTGAGGGGGGGGAGACAACAACCACCTCGACATAAAAATCAGCTTCTTCTGATATAATCAAGTGAACAACACTTATTTGCTTCAAGAGCTACACAAAGTCAAATCTATATCACGCAACAATAAAATAGGATGATGGTCTGTAAATATATTACTCACAATTTCCAGGATCGGTAAAATGTGGTTCTTTTTAGGTGACAATCAGGCAAAATGTGAGTTTATCTGATGACTATTGAAGGAATACAATTATTAATAAGAGAGACAGGAGCATGGCAATATAATCTAGTGAAGTGAACAAGGCTTATTTGCTTCATTAGTTACAGCGTCAACAACAACAAAGTCAAATCTATATCACGCAAAAATTAAATAGGATGATAGTCTGTATACATCTTATATCCTCAAAATTGCAGGATCTGTAAAATGCGCTTCTTGTTTGGTGATAATCACGCATGAGTTTATCTGATGACTATTGAAGGAATAAAATGATTATTAAAAGAGTTAAGAGCATGACAATTAAGACGACTGGAGTTACAAGTAGCTTGAGTCGAGGGTAAAATCAGAACAGCCTCTTCGGAGACATTTTGTACCAACAGCAGAAAGGAAGGAACATTTCATCACACCGAGGCCTCCAATGCCTTCGAGGAAGATATGACAATGACAGTTGAAAAGTACTGTCCATAAAAATGACACCATAAAACCCAACGAGGAGCCTCAGTGCACCGACCACATTCCCGTCAGGCAGGACCGTAAAAACACCCTAAAGAAAAGCACCTCGGAGTGTCAGGTGCATCTGTGGGAAAGTACGTGTTCAAAATGCACGTATAGCATAGGCGTGTGAACTTTAACCTGGTAGAGGAGAAGCGTAAGAATGTGTCACGCTCCAAAACACATGATCGTTTGAACTCTAATGTGACGGAAAATAACATACCGTGTGCTAAGTGCCATCTTAACTTCTCTTCTGGCTTTATGGTGCGATCACCGTCACACAGAAAACAGATACAAGGGTACTCAAACAGGTTCAATAACCCTTGAGTCTCTCATCACTAAACGACAAGTTAAATCCCTCTTATTAGCAAAGTCTGCTGCAATTCAAAACCTACACATTGTAGATCTTAAAAGAGACAATTTCATTATATAAGAATACATACTAAATATAGGAATTGGCATCAGAATATGCCCCTATATCTAAATAAGACATATTTCTAGCTTTGCTCTCGAACTACTGCCATTTTAACAGAAGAGACCTATTTTGATCTACTAAAAATAGTACATTTGAAGTATGTCAAATGTATACTTTTTGTACTCTTGGAACCTGGGCGGCAGGTATGTTTTGAGAATAACCCCTCCACCCCCCCCTCTGGACTCCCAAGACATTTCCTTTAAAGTTCATCCATCGTCAGTGCAACAAATATTCTAAGTAACATTTAATAATGGATATGGAGAATATCAGCTAGCCTGAAATATGTCAAACATAAATATGAGGCCACTTGCTTCACTTGTTTTTACCCTGCACACTTTACAGGTGAAAGGTAGTGTAATCCTACACTGGAGGCTACATACAGTGAATATGAGGACATGTAAAATAAAGAAAGAAACCCATTAAAGTCTTGAACTGAACACAGTGTCCAGAAATAGCATTGTTCAGTTCAGTCACAAACAAACTCCCCGGTGCTCCCAGCAGGACTTAATTTCCCTCACGTTAGCAACACATTACAGCTGTGACACACGCTCTCACACGTAATGTAACAAAAGCATCTACGCAAGCAAGCACGTGACTGAGAGCACCGCTACTGACGCTCAGACACACACAACAAAGGGTGAAAGCGTGTTGATGGGGCAAATGAGAGTGAAGTGTGCAATAATACAGTAAAATAAAGTAGAAATACAGAAGCATTATTACTTACAGTAACAATATTAACACCCAAAATGTAATAGATTACAATTATATATAGCATACTGCATTATGGAAATACTCAAGTCAACGACAAGGGTGTCAAAATGGTCGAATACTTGAGTAAATGTAGTTTGTTACATTGCAAAACTGGGTAAGAGGTGGGTGTGTGTGTGTGTGTGTGTGTGTGTGTGTGTGTGTGTGTGTGTGTGTGTGTGTGTGTGTGTGTGTGTCCTCTCATTCATTCCCAGCACCCAGAAATGGAGGGAGATTGTGAGAAATTTGACTTGAGAACAACATGCTTTGAAGAAGATGGTGCTGTAGAGTGAAATAAAAAGCAAAATATAGAGACACAGAAACACACACTAGCTGTATGGGAGAGAGAGGCAGGTGTGTGTGTGTGTGTGTGTGTCCTCACTCCTTCCCAGCACCAACGCTCTGATCCCAGTTCTTTCTCCTCAGAGCTGCTCCACCCTGCCTGCTCTGAAGCGTCCTGACGGGGGCGCCACATGTCTGCCACGCTTAGTGCTGCACATCACCAGAGGTATTGACATCCCCCAGCCTTTTCTCCCTCCTCCCTCCCTTCCCTCCTCCCTCCTCAGCAGTAGAGCAGCCCCTGCCTGCTCACTATTCCGAGGGTCTAAAAAAAGCAGCAGGAGAAGTAAAAATAGCAGCGCCTGCACTGCCTCGTCTGGGATCTGCCTGCCTGCCGCAGCACCTGAATACCAAACAGACCTCTTCTCTCCACCCCCCCCCCCATCATCATCATCCCCATCACCAGGACGACCAGCCTGCTGCATCCTCAGCCCTTCACCTAAAGCCTGCAGACGCCACAATGAGCTCTGCATGCTGGGAAAAACAAACAGGATCTGATTTGTAGAGCAGTGGAAAAAAGCCGAATGTGAACAATTGTTTAGATTGACATGGATTGCCATGGATACATGTTTGAGGCAGAGAAGCTGGTGTTGAACTGCACATCTTGAGGGATATGAAGGTTCAAATGATTATTCCTTGTCCAGATTGAGGTTTGCTGATGAGTAGAAAAAGCTTAAACTAGTTGTAGAAAACTGGCATGGTGTGACTATCAGTTAACCAAAATGCTGAGTTATGTCAGATTCAACCCCCCCCCCCATCACATCCACAATTAAGATTCTCAGTGAGGAGAGACTGCGGTCCTTGTATGCCCCGCGCTCCTTACGTACTCTTATGTAATCTGTCGCACCCCAAACTCGCCTATCAACGAGCAGGCCCCCCCCCCCAACTTCCTTCCTTCCTCAGATGGAGAAAAGAAAAAACGATGGAGGGAGGGATGCAGCATGAAGTTCCAAAGACAGCTCATCACCCTCACCCAAACACATATTCTCCATCCGCCCACCTTCCACATTCAAACACATGCTGCTGAAAATAGCAGGGGGGGAGGAGCAGAGTCACACGGGTGATAGAAAAGTCGACAACAATAAGGCAGGATCGGGCCGGGGGAGACGGAGAAATGAGGGAGACGGAAAAGAGAACTTCAGAGCTGCCCAAGATAGAAGCAGCGTCTGTATTTGGGTACAGAGGGAAAAAATAGTCGCCTCCCCCTCTCTCCTTCGAGTCACATGACTGGTTTGAAAATCAAGAGTTGCTTCACTGCAATAACTTGGATGGAGATATTAGTAACTAGTGCCATGCTGTCCTGTGTTGGCCTTTCTTATCCTAACAAAGCCTGCAGCAGGTGACTTCACTCATTAGTCCTTCCTCTGTTCTTGTACATATTCTGTTTACATGTATATAGACTTCTTGCACTATTTTTTTATTTTATTATACACGTTGCATTGTTGGAGGAGCTCAGAATAATCTCATTGTCATTTCTACACTGTAGCATATATGAGAATAACACCTTTGAATCTTGAATATGACTGGAGGATCAGTCACCTGCAAACACTCAGTCCTCAATTACAACCCTGCACTTTTAAAATAGTTCATATTGGTAGATCACATTGATGCGTAGTTCCTTTAGAAGCAGTGGAGGAATGTAAGTAACAAAGAACATTCACTGAAGTACAATTTTAAGGTACTTGGACTTTACTATTTGTTATTAAATCTACTACATCTCAGTAGCCTATCTTGTACTTTTCACTGCACAACATGTATCGGTTTTATTTACTATATACTTTTTGAATTCAGTTTAGCAAGTACAAAATATAATTACACTAGTAAATACACACTAATGTATAGGTTAAAATATCCAGCAGCAGCATTTAAAGAACTTAAAATGTGCTCCACAGTTGACACATTGACAACACATTATTGAATCAACTATCAAAATCCAGGAATTCAATATTTAGGAATCTGATATTGGTGCAGGCACTTTTGTAACTTTAGAGTATTTTTACAACTTTTTATCGCTATTTTTACTCAAGTAAGATATCTGAGGACTTCTTCCACCTCTGGTTTACAGATATATGTACACTTATATTGTACCAATATGGTACCAATCATTGTTAAGCTGCTGAATACTCTGAACAGATGACATGTTATCCATCAATGGTTTCTTATTAAGTTACAACCAAACAAAAGAGTTTAAACAAATATCTCAAATGGTCCTTAAACACTAAAATCCCTTGCATACCTTCTCCCTCTCACACACACACACACACACTGCATGTCTATCTATTGAGCAACTTGTCTCGTGTGATTGATGGGTTTGTTTTTTTACCGAGGTTAGGTAATGACCTAAATTTCTAACCTGACTTTCTTCTCAAGCGTGTCCCACAAAGACTGACGCAAACACCTCAAAGTACATTTCAACAGATACTCGAATCCTCGATACTGAATAACCTGCCTCTCTGGCATGTTGGACTGCAACCAACACGAACCACACTTCATAGAATGGAATTAACCACGGATCGCAAACATGCTGGTGGTCCACTAATGTGTGTTTAGAGAACAAGACTGCACAGGTACTCGTTCACAAACTTGATAACCTGGTTTTCTTCAAGAGTGTGCCTTATGTTAACGCTAGACACTTGGAACAAGTTTATAGTAAAAGAAAAAGCATATGGCTTAAGATCAAGTTGCAATCATTTTCTAAAACAATTACATCAGGACATTTTTTGGCAGGTTAATCAATGATGTAATAATCTTAAGGTGCGTCCTTAAAGCAATTAGGAAACATTACAAAGTGAAGCCATATCTTAGCGTCAGTGAAACTTAATCGAACTACTTCATTTGATGTCGGTTTGGCTGGATTTCTAAAGTGCAAATGGTCCTTTCTTGCATATTGACAAAACATATTAGAATGTAAAGACATAAATACTAGCCATCATGACCAATACTAAGAAAATACTAAATGAATAAGGGGGGGGATTCAGTCACGACAACATGTTGGTGTGCAAACAAATTGAATGGAGAGAGAATGTGAGAGAAACATGACTTGAGAACAACATGATCAGGAGGATGGTGCTGTCGAGTGAAATAAATAGCAAGATGTGTGTATGAGACACAGAAACACACACTAGCTGCATGGGAGAGAGAGAGAGGCAGGAAGGGTGAGGGTGAGGGAGAGGGAGAGGAGGGATTGAGAAGAGGTTTAAGTGAAGGGGATCTTGCTACTTCTTTTAACATTTTTACCCATCATCCCTGGCTTCAGCACGTGTCACAGAGCGTGTTCATTACATTGACAGCTGTTTTCTCTCCCCTCTCTCCGCCCACACCCACACACACAAACAATCTCAGAACTAGGGGAAGCACATTCACAAGGATGAAGTGCAGACCCTGCCTCAGCTGAAACACATTTCACTTTCCTTATGCCTATTCATACAAAATAAACACTGACATTTACCTGTCATAAATAATCGCCGGCAGTTAATGTTGTTAAACTTCGCGGCCAAAATGTGTAGGCTATTAGTGGAGTTGAATATAACGCAACTAAACTCTTACTGGGACAGAGTGGCGCAGTGGGCTGTGCGTTGATCATCAGATCAAGGGGGCGTTGGGGAACACAGTTCGAAACCCGCCGCTGCGTCAGGCCGTTGTGTCCATGGGCAAGACACTTCACCTGAATTGGCTCCTGTGGGTACCGTCCACAGTACATTAACGTTACATGTATGAATGTATGACATGTGTGTAATGTGTACTTGTAAAGCGCATTGATGACTTCGAGGTGTGAAGATGGGCGGAGTGGCGCAGTGGGCTGTGCGTTGATCATCAGATCAAGGGGGCGTTGGGGAACACCAGTTCGAAACCCGCCGCCGCTGCGTCTGTAAAGCCGTTGTGTCCTTGGGCAAGACACTTCACCCGAATTTGCTTCTGTGGGTATTGTCCACAGTACATGACCGTTACATGTATGGTATTTGTAAAGCGCTTTGAGCATCTGGAAAGGTCTGTATCCTTATAATAAAAAAGGAACATTTTCTCAATAAACTATGATGTCAAAAAGGGAGGACTCCTAAACCGCATGTCACATCACTATCCTCATCACAAAAAGCTCCCGTTGTTCTGATTTACTCGTATAACATGAGTTTTATGCACAAGCAATGCAACATACACTAACTGCCTCATAAGAGATACTGGAGGTTGAGTTAAAAGAGAAAATAAGGAACTACTACACATTGGAGTGAACACATGCTCAATTGGAAATAATACAATAATTATTCTGTACTGATTTATGAAAAAGATCTTAAAAAATACAATGAAAAAGTTAAGTCTTAAAAGAAATGTCAACTCCAACTCTCAATGTTTTAACGTGCAGGAATCTCCCTTTGCAATTAGTCTATTCCTACATTTTCTAAAAGACAATATTAATTATGGATACATATGTGCCTTTTTTGGTTTAAAACTGCAATCCTTGTGATAAATGTTTTTTTTTAAAGAAAAGAGAAAGGGCTACAAACATGGGAAAGGCAGGATGTGGAGATTGCAGGTGGATGCACAGTGCAGCAGAGAGGCTGGGGAAGCCACTTTCTCCCATGATGCAATGCTCCTACTCTGCCACTAGGAGTCTCCTCCACTAAGGGGAAGACCAGCAGAGGAACTCCAGAGAAATCCCTGCTCTCCTCTGGTGCTGGAGCTCTGCAGCTTCAACATGCAAACAGTTCAGTGATTACATGGAATCTCTGAACACAGAAAACGTACATTAAATTAAAATGTACTTGACTTTGCAAAAAGGGAAGGGCTTCATTACTTCATCATTTAGGCAAACTTAAACTCTATCACCGCCATAGACTAAAACCTGTCTGACCAGGACATACCTGCCGTCTCCTGTGGTGCAATAACAGCATGTGGATTACTTAATGCACATGCTTAGAGGGTGACGGACTCAAACGTGACAAATGTTTCTAGAAAGCAGTTCATTTCTGCGGCTGAAAGAAATAATGTGATTTCTATGAAATGTGTTGGTTGCTTGGTTAGTCAATATCCTCTTCTTACTTTATGAAAAAGGGCATTCATTTGAAGTACAGATACAAAGCTAGATGTTATATTATCATATGCTAGTGGTGCTAGTGAATTGTCCGACCAGCCCACTTCGATACCGGCACCCCGGGAAAACTCCAGGTATTCCCAATGGCCAGTCCGCCCCTG
>NW_011355999.1:0-29779 GCF_000735185.1 Notothenia coriiceps
CAGTAATGGTGCAATCTGGCTTCTCAAATACGACTTTACTTTTGAGTGGCCTAGACCGCTCTTGCCGAACATGGTTTTTATTGGCGGTATCAATTGTGTAAAGACAAAGTCACCTCTGCCTGCGGTGAGTATTCAAATAATGTATCGCCGTGTAAACAAGCATCCGTCAAATCTGGAATCACTCCAGGCAAAATGCATACTGGTGTTGAGTCAGACTGAAGCAAAGCCCTAAAAAATTGATTTAATTAAATCTATACCATAAAATAGAAAAAAGACTTGCCAACAGTTTTATATATAAACAATTCATTAAAAAGGGGTCACTCATAGTGAAGAACCTATACAAGTATTACCAAAGTGCTCTGTGCATGCCTAATCTGCAAATGGGTATTTTGCTAACATTTTAGCCAAAAATAAGTAACTCTGGAAGCTTTTTAGATTAGAGAATAGATTACGCTTTAAATCTTATTTGGATATCTGTGTCAATGACTTAAAGAAATACAAATATTTTCCTTTATTATTTTTTTATTTGCAGTTGGGTGTAACCATTCAGTAACCTTTGTGACTTACATTTCTGTTGTTTTTTAAACTTATTTAATATGTTAGTAAACAAATTGTAATGACTGCACTCAACAATAACAAGTTTGTGAACTTTGGTCATTGTCCATTTGACCATCCATGCACCCTACCCTGTTTTATCTTTCAAACTAATTGTTGTGTCTTTTTAACCTTCCTACAGGACTTGCAGGAGTTTGTGGATGGATCAGGAGATGACGGATTTATCGTCTTCACCCTGGGATCAATGGTGTCCAATATGCCAATGGAGAAGGCAAAACAGTTTGTTGATGCATTCAGGCAAATTCCTCAAAGGGTAAACAAAACAAATACTTTCATTAGACTGCTATTTAAATAAAACACACATTCCTAACTACACAATCACTGCTTGAATTTAAATTTAAATTCACATACAGTGGAGGAAATAAATATTTGATCCCTTGCCGATTGTGTAAGTTCACACACTTACAAAGAAATGAACAGTCTTTAATTTTAATGGTGGGTTTATTTTAACAGTGAGAGTAACAATATCAAAAAGAAAATCCAGAAATTGTATGATATAAATATAAAAGATAACAATTGATTTGCATTTAACTGTGGGAAATAAGTATTTGATCCCCTTGCAACCAACAATAATTCTGGCTCCAACAGACCGGTTGCATAAGTCGTATAATATCAACTTTATTACCTGTATAAAAGACACCTGTCCACAGAATCAATAAATTAGATTTCAACCTTTCCACCATGGACAAGACCAAAAAGCTGTCTAGCATGGAGGTGGAAACATTATGCTCTGTGGGTGTTTCTCTGCTAAGGGGACAGGACGACTTCCCTGCATCGAGGTGAGGATGTACGGGGCCAAGTACCGTGAACATCTTGGCCGATAGCCTCCTTCCCTCACCCAGGACACTGAAAATGGGTCATGGATGGGTCTTCCAGCCGGACAATAAACATTAACATACGGCCAAGGCAACAAAGGAGTGGCTAAAGAAGAAGCACATTTATGTGATGGAGAGTAGCCGGTCTCTGGACATTAATCCCATAGAAGATCTGTGGAGGGAGTTGAAGCTTCGAGATGCCAAGCATCAGCCTCAAAACCTTAAGGATTTGGGAAGGATCTTCAGAGAGGAGCGGACCAAAATCCTTCCTGAGATGTGCACAAACCTGGAGACCAACTACAAGAAGCGTCTGACCTCTGTCTGTCCAACAAGGGTTTCTCCACCAAGTACTAACACATGTTCTGCAAGGGCATCAAATACTTCTTTCCCACAGTTCAATGAAAATACATTTTTATCTTTTATATGATGTCAATTTCTAGATTTTCTGGTTGATATTCTTACTCTCACTGTTAATATAAACCTACCATTACAATTACGGACTGTTATTTTTTTTGACTGCTATTTCTTTGTAAGAGGGCAAACTTACAAAATCTACAAGGGATCAAATATTCATTTCCTCCACTGTAACTAATCACACTTACTCATGTACTGTACTTAAAGAGGCCCTATTCTGCTCATTGTCAGGTGTATATCAGTATTTAGTGTCTCTGACACGTCTCCATGCTTTAATGTTCAAAAAGCTCTCTATTTTTCTCATATTGCCTGTGTTGCAGCACCTCTTTTCACCCTGTGTCTGAAACCAGAGCCCAGTCTGCTCTGATTGGTTAGCTGGCCAGCTAATTTGATTGGTCAACCCCCTTCGAGATTCCCCGTCCCTTAGCCTATCACGTACAAGGTGGTGGTGCGCTAGCCAATAGAAGTGCGAGTTTTACAGTACATAGTGATGTTATTATGTTACAATAGTAAACATAGGAACTACAGGAAAGGGAAAACCCCATGAAGCACAATAGGGCCCCTTTAACTAAATATTTTAGGTACTTGTAATTAAACACATTTTTACATCATGCTACTTTAATACTTTTACTCCACTATATTTTGTAGGCAGGTGTATTTTTTTACAGAACAACATTTATCTTTAGCCTTCGTTAGTAGCTACTTTGCAGATTCAGATTATTAATACCAAATATAAATCAACTAGTAATTTTTTTTATAAGGATTAATGATAACACCGGGATATTCATTGCATACAAAAAATCATTTTGTGGCTAAAGTCTACTGTTGTTCATAAGTATTCTTTAGCTACCAACAATGAAAGCAGGCCCTGAAAGCAACCTTTTTAAACCAATGAAAGGTTCTCAATAGTTCCTTGATTTTTTATTGAAATGTGTTAATATACAGAGTGGTGATTGTGGCTTCATAGACAACCATACAGAGTTTTAAAGAGGATTTGTGTGCTGGAAAGACTGAGTTTATTCGAACCGAAGGCTGGGAGGGACTTGGTTCTCTCTCGGTCGTCCTCGCTGGAGAAAAGATGAGGAGGAGCTGAACTCTTCAGAGAGGACCAGTGTTTGCCACCAACGCTGTGATCTCCCGCTGGACTGAGCGGCTCAAACGCATCACCATCCCCAGGAAACACATCTGCAGGCAGAAGAGAAACAACAAATCTGATTTGTATAAAATGATCCTAAAGAAACATTTCACCAAACATTTTGTATTATTAGTTTGTTCCCTAACGTGGACCTAGGAAGAGTTGAGACTGGAGTGAGTTGAACAACTACAGAAAACAATAAACTTATTAGAAAATATGCAAGTATATGTTCCTGGGTTTTACTGGCATGATTATAATTTTAATCCTCAATTTTGAAATATTTTGTTACCTGAATAAATACATAACTAAAAAAGAAAGATACATACATACTGTACATTTTTTTTAATCTGCAGTGCCTACTTTTAATTAATTCTATTTTATTATTTTAATTTGATATTTTAATGGACTTAATTAGGATTATAAGGATATTGTTACAGCTAACATTCTGTAAATAACTATGTCACATTTTCTTCCAGGGTGTAATTAACGCTCTTTAAATGTGTCCATTAACTTCAGCTTGTCTCTTGTTTAATAACACCTCTTTTTGCTCAACAACTTGCCTTTGTGATTACGTAAAATAAATGCTTTTTAAGGAAAAAGACAGAGTTCTTTTAAAGGCGTAATTACAGTCGAGTGTTAAACTCCAACACACACTGACACTCTGACATGTCAAGTACAGGCTTTGACCTTTGCTTCAGATGTGTTTGGTGTGTGGAGGCGTCAAATACGGCCTCCAAAGCATTCATTAAACACGTTGTAACCTGGTACATTGAGTGTTTCTGCATGAGTCATGCTACCTTCATCATGAGGAAAGAACATATGAGAGGGAAATAACCCAGCTTCTATGTTCTCAATAGTTCAATCTCATTTAGTGCCTGCAGATTCCCTGCAGATGTATTGTATTTTAGTTTTCGCCCTTCAGTGTTTTGGGTTTCTTGATTTCTGTTTAAGATGGGGTAAATAATGAAAAATAGGAAACAGAGTATGCTTTAGGTCCTCTGGTATTTTAAGTTATTTATCTTCTTCAATTTGTGAAAATAAGATAATAATATATTTTTAATCATTTAGCCTTTATTTGATAGTGACATAGAGAGGAAACAAAGGTCCCTGCCAAAATCAAACTGGGGACGTTTGGGTTAAAACTATGCCACAAGGAAACTCCAAAATGTTGCATATTTAATACAGCGATATTAGTTATATTCTACTACTTCTACACAACCCTCACATTAATACATAAATCCATAAACAACAACAACAACAACATTAAAGCTCACCTATTATGCTACATTTGTACAATATATTATACATTACATTGCATTTAGCTGACGCTTTTATCCAAAGCGACTTACAATAAGTGCGTTCGACCAACAAGATACAAACTTGAAGAAAACAGAATCATATAGGCTAAATCAGGTTTCATAGAGCTAAAACATTTCAAAAGCTACTCAACTGGTTTTAGATAAGCCAGTCCTTTATTAGTATATAAGAGCTTTGTTAATAGTTCTATCGCTCGAAGTGGAGTCCAAAGAGATGAGTTTTCAGTCTACGCCGGAAGATGTGCAAGCTTTCTGCTGTCCTGATTTCAATGGGGAGCTCATTCCACCATTTTGGAGCCAGGATAGCAAACCCACGTGTTTTTGCTGATGGGAACTAATGGGTCCCCCTCGCAGTGCGGGTGCAGCGAGCTGTTTGGCTGATGCAGAGCGGAGTGCACGTGCTGGGGTGTACAGTTTAACCATGTCCTGGATGTAGGATGGGCCAGATCCATTCACAGCATGGTACGCAAGTACCAGTGTCTTGGAGTGGATTCTAGCAGTTACTGGAAGCCAGTGAAGGGAGCAGAGGAGCGGGGTAGTGTGGGAACATTTAGGAAGGTTGAAGACCAGACGAGCCGCTATAGGGCCATATCTATACAAAACATGTCTCTGAAGTGGTTTGCTCAATATACCAAACAGATCACCCATTGTAGCCATGCCTCATACCACTCTATTTCAGTCCTGTTAGTAAAGTGCTGATTCTGGGTCTGGCCCTTTATATGTAACCTCCGTTGTACACCAGTGTTTAGAGATGTGGGTAAGGAGGAAAAGAGAAAGGGTTGTATTTTCTGACACTTTGTGAGTCTCCTAACACACCGGGGATACATATTTATGTATAACAGACATTTTGCATAATAGGTGACCTGTAAAAGATCCCGTTTGAATTGTGCCACGAATTACACATATGATGTTTGTCAATTTAAAAGATAATCTTGTCTTGTCTTATATTTCAACAGTTTTACGACAAACTGTGACTTTTTTGACATGGAAATTATTATTTAAAAATGACAAACATCATATGTGTAATTCGTGGCACAATTCAAACGGGATCGAAAGATAATCTTTCTCTCTCCATTGACTTCAATACAAACTTTTTCCGAAATAAGGTCCCATGAGTCCCACCGTAAGGGGAGGGACTTCGCCTCTCTATAAGGAGAAACCCACCTTCCAGAGGGGACAGGGGTCCTGCTGAGCTGCTGCTGGTGCTCTCTCTCTCCTGCTCTGACGGCGCCCTCTTCAGGCGAGGAGCAGGAAGTGGACCTTTGGCTGCCGAGGTTCCTGATGAAGCCTCAGCAGAGTCATCTGACAAACAGAGATCAATTCAACTATTTATTTATTTTCACTACTAAAACACATAAAAAAGGAATGTAAATACTGATTGTGGTGATATCAAGATATATGGAAAGAATCACAGCTTCTCATATCGCCTGATGTCCCACAGTTGATTAGAAACATCTTAAAGCTAGTGTTTAGAATGTTGCCTACCGAGGATGAAGGTGCTGCTCGGCCTGGGACTGGTTGGACTGATAGGACTGAGGGGCCCAGAGATGCGGGACCCTAGAGGGGGTTTGGCAGCCTGAGGAGGGGGTTTGGGGGTGACGCTGGGTGGTTTTGACCTTGGAGCCGGCTCTGGTCTGGACTCTTCATCGTCTGCTGGCACAGTGGGATGGACGTCTGATTTGGCTATAGAAATAATGACAGAGACAGTTTGTAGATACTGTGGGATGTAATATATGAACAAATTATTAAGGACATTCACTTAAAGCTATTCAACTATCAAGATATATAGGTCATGAAACTGAAATATTTAACCTTCTAAGTTTGGCTTGAAAATCCAACGTACTGAAGATCCAAATCCAAAATGTAAGAAACTCACCTTTGTCTTCTTCCACCTTGTCCAGCAAAGATGACGACTCAGACTAAAAACCGAAAGACGAGAGCTTTATTCATGTTTAAAGTTATATATTGTAATCGTCACAACAATGAAAGAGAAGCAGTCGGTGGTAATTTGATTTCAGCCTCCCTCTAAAAATGTTCATTTAATTTGTCTAAAGAAAATATTCCTCCAATCAGTAGAAAAAAATGGACAATAAATATTGCATAATTGTATACATGTATTATTAATTATAATAATAAAATTAAAATAAATGATGAAAAAATGTATTTTAAATAATAAAAATAATAATAACAACAATAATAATAATGTATAGCCTAATGATAATTTATTATAATAAAGGCAGTGATGCTTAATGTATTTTTCTGACTCCAGTTAACTTAATTAGCACTTTATCCCCTACTGTTCTATAATAATTCTATAAAAAGATCTAAATCTTTATTTAAAGTTTATTTTCCTGTGATTTCCTACCAATAGTATATAGCATTAAGAGATCACACTAGCTGTTACAATTAGCGGTTTTGGTTAGTTGATGCTAATTTTTAGCTTTGCCATCGATACTGAATGTCAGAAAAGTAGCACCTAGACTCCTGGTACCAATATTTGGCTTGAAGATGGTTAATAAATACTATTATAAATGTTGAAGGCTGAGTTTCACCTACCTTTTTTACAGCCATTCTCTCCTGCCTTGCCTTCATCTCAGCCATCAGGCCCATGCCCATCACAGGGACTCCAATATTGCGGGGAATTTGGGGGTTCTCCTTCTTCTCCAGGTTCTCGTTATCCTCAACATTTTCCTTCTCCACATCCTCCTCCGTCTTCAACGCCTCATTAGGTTCAGTGTCCGTCGGAGAAACCTCCCTCTCAGAATCTGTGTGTTCCAAGGATGGTTCCCTGTGGAGCTCCTGATGGGAGTCCACCGCAGTGGCAGGGATTTTTGTGTGAGGAGTGGATGATGTTGGTGTTGTTTCCTCATGCACTGGGGTAATAGAGTGAGAGGTTGAGACAGTAGTTGTGGAAGCAGGGTGGGAGGGAGTGATGGAGGCAGCTCCAGTGCTCTTCTCCGAGCGGGATGTCCGGGATTTGATGAGGTTAAAGAAACCGCTTTTCCTGGACTCACGTTTCTTATCTGCTGATTCCTGCGGGCTTGAGGACAGGCCTCTTACAGTGGGAAGTCTACAGGATAGAAAATAAAAATATTTTAAAAGATCTGACTAACCAAATCATAATCTGTTCACTTATTTTATACTGATGACACACAATCATACTCTGCTTTTGTACAATATGCATTGTCTTTTACACAAAGATCATCAAAAATGTGTTGATGAAAACTGAGAAGACTATGAGGAAATGCTGTGGTTTTTCGTTGTTGTGTTCATGTCAAACTCTGTAACAATTTTTGTATCTTGATTCTCACTTGAAGCTGAGTTTAATGACTTTCTTGGTGAAGAAGTCATCCAGGCCCTCATCCAGTTTTCCCATAATGCTGTTTAGCTCTGCATCTTGTGCCGCGGAGCTGTTGGTGGATTTCCGCTTAATGGAGAGAAGAGAATCAATTACATTTAAGGCTGGCAGCATATAATCTTGTCGGGAATTAAAGACATTGACAACATAATTCCTGAGTTCCTGTCAACATCTTTTAAAAAAAAAAGGTTTTGGCTCAAAGACCACAGTATAGATTCTGGTGTTAGGGAATGACCTAAATATGTGTTTTGATTCAGTATTCCCCCTGTTATGTCAACTAATCAGGAAGTTAATTGACTTTGATTGCTTTAGAAGATTAGTAATGTCTTAATGCTTTTTTTTCATGGTAAAGGACTTTTTTCCAAGAAACACACATCGCTAAGTGTTAATAGGCCCAAAATGAAAAGCACTGCAATGCAACCTTATGATCAAACACAGGTTTACAATAAATTCAAACATTTCAGGGTCTATTTGTTTCATTAACAACTGTTTTTGCTAGCAAAGTCATCTAAATACATTTTGTATAGATTTAGATTGAATGGTGAATGTGAATAAATAAATGACAAATATATTCTTGTGCTCTTACTGAACAGTTGACAACAAAACAAAAAAAACAATCACTCCCTGAGGGACACCTACAGTTGGTCGGCTGGGTTTGGTCCTCTTCTTGGGTTTTGGCCGTTGTTTGGTGTGACTCTCCAGCATCTTGTGCTCCACCGCTGGCAGCTCGCTTAGACAGACAGACTTTGTATCCAGTGGAGTAGGGGGAGGGGGGAGGTCTCCATAGTAGGACGACGCTCTGTCCATTGGCTGTGAAGGAGGAGGAGGTGGAGGGGGGTCCTCGACATGGATAGGAACTTCCTCCAGAGCTTTGTCCAGGTCAAATTCCATCTCTGTTGGTCCGACAGAAGGCATAGCCATGTGGGGAAATAAACAGTTAATAATGATGTTTGCAGCCTGTTGATTGAATTAAGCCAAACTAAATCAAAACTACAAACTTGACTTGAGAGAATTACACTCATTTTGGAACTGAGTCAGATCATTTTGCACCTCTTTCACTCTAGTATCCAACACTGGAGCACCCCAGGGTTTTGTGCTTAGTCCCTTCTTGTTCTAGTTGCTCATGAAGAGAACTCTGTTGTAAGATTTATGGATGACCGTAACATGATCTGCCAAACTACAAGCAACGATGTACATTTATATAGAGAGGAAATCAACAGTATTTCCCAGTCGTGCTCAGAGAACAACCTCCTGCTCGTTATCAGTAAAAACATGGAATTGAATGTTGATTCAAGAAAAAGGAGATGACGACCCTGAGCTTTGGTAGAGCTTGTGAACAGTTTCAAGTTCCAGGGTATCAACACCCTAAAAACCTGACATGGTCTTGACATATCTCCAAACTGCTGAAAAAAGCTAAAAAACGGTTGTATTTTTTTTTTAAAGAAGGAGAAATGACCATGCCAAGATCTTGTAAACCTTTGAAAGAGAACAAACGAAAGCATCCTGACTGGAAACATTATAAACCCAGCACCCAATTCCACCAGAATTAAACTGGCTTTATAAATAAAATCACCACAAAAATAATTTTTTTCATGGTTTTAACTTAATCTAATTGGTCACTTGGTTAACAGAGCTAGACAAAAACAAAATTGGATTTGATATACAAATATCCACAGCCATTTACTTTGGAATGAGTGTGAACGGCAGAGGGTGAGGAAACTTCAATTTAAAAGTAACAATTCTTTAAGATTTGAACAGGAAATGCTCAGGGCAGGAACAGTATTCTTAAAATATAAGTAAGGGAAATGGATGTTGCTATCTAAAACAAAAAAAAGCAGAAAATGTGTAACACATTACGATTTTCTCTCACCAAATGCCACAGAGACGGGGCGCAGCATCCTGACCAGAATACTCTTCCTCTTGGATTTAGGAGTCATCTGAAAAACGGGTTTTAAATAAATTTGTTTAGAAGTAAAAATGATGGTTTATTTTATCCACAATGTGCGTTCAAAACTGCAAATCTGCTGAGACGATGTATTTTTAAACAACCACATGTAGAACATATACAGACTACTCATAAACCATTGTTTACGGACTGATATGCAGTAAAAATAGTTTTTGTTGTTTTGTGTTTTCTTACAATGCATGTGTCCATGTCTTCCAGCCTGTGTTTGTGATCCCGCTCATGTTTTAATTTCTGATCCTGGTTGTGATTGGCTGGCTGCAGAACCACCTCATCCAGAACCTCTGCCTCCAGCGGGGGATCGTGATGCAGCAGTGGCTGACTCTTCCTGATCAGATGGTTACCCTGGAGACAGAAGGAGAAAGTAGGATAGGGATGAAAGGACATGAAAAAACACAAAAAGAAAGACAGACTGACATGCAAAGAGGGAACTCACCAGAGTGTGCTGTGATCTGGACAGAGAATCCAGGATCTCATCCACGATACGATCAGACAGAAAAGACGCCATGCTCAACTTCAATTCACTGTTTCATAAAGATAAAAACAACATACATGAATAAAACAAAAAAGGAGAATACTATTTTGTTTATTCTCCGTTTGACCAACTCACCAAATATTTCGCTACCACTTGGCTGTCTGAGACAAGTGCTAGTTTATTTTTTTAAGTGTTGGATGTTGACTGAAGGCCTTTAGGCAGATCAATTAACAAGAGCTGTTTAGCAAAAGCCATTTGGAAAAATAAAGTGCAAATAGTGGCCACATAGATTTGCAGATCCTGCATGGTACTTGCAAGTTTGGTTCTTGTTACATTTTGGTTAAATGTTTACTTTTGTAGCAGAAGAAAGGGTATGAACTACTTCAAAATAACAGGAATTAGAAAGTACAAACAAAACAAAAAAAACAGAAATCGACTCTCTTCATTATTCATATTTAAAAGGTCCCATGTCATGGCCATTTCTACTGATCATAATTCCATAGAATATGGAATTATGGATTTATACTCCACTTACTTGTATTTCCATGGATTTATACTGTGCAATTTTCCAAACTCACATTGGTTTCTCATACAGCATCTCTGTATAGTATGTGTATTCACACTCTGTCCAAAACATCGTGTTGGAGCTTGCCCACCCCCCTCCCTGTGAGCCCAGTGTGCTCTGATTGGTCAAGCGACGTGCAGCTGCTCGTGAGGCTGTGAGCCTTACGTGCAGCTGCTCGTGAGGAGCTGCTGTGAGGAGCAGACATGGCTTCCGTGTTGGCGAAACAAATACAGCTAGAACAAGCGAAACTCATCCTGAGCACACACAAACACTCTCAGCCTCACAACGAGGCGTTTTGGGGAGGTCTGTGTTAGAGTTTTACTCGCTACAGGGTGTACTTTGAGGGTTTGTGACTCTGCAGACCGTTTACATGCAGAAAAACCTTCATAACACACAAGGGGACGGGTAATAACCGGAAAAGCATGACATGGGACCTTTAAAATAAAGGCTTAAGGTGCTAAAAATATCAGAAAATAAAACATATATTTAAACTTAGACTTCTGTAATTTCAGTTATCAGCACAGGGTCGTGAAAGAAAACCAGTTTGTCATGGAGGCACATGACAGATGTATGAAAAAAAAAATGAATTTACCACCTTGAAATTCCACATCAGCAGCAGTAACTCAATACTAGACATGTTCTCCTCGAAGTAACAGTAGTGGATTCTCTACTGATCGCAAAATGACTCTAGGATCTTGGCCAACACACATGCAGCAGACCAGACCTTATCTTGTTGATGATGTCGACCCCGGACTGCTCCAGCAGCGTGGTGCTGATGAAGCTGCGGGGAACCGTCATCTTCCCTGATCCGGCCTTCAGGAGCTCCTGGCGAAGGCTGCTCCTCTTCATCACATGAGGACACAGACCCTCTGCAGTGTCCACCATGGACACCAGCATCGTCTGGGGAGGACGAGATAGGACAGTTTAAACGATACATTGTATTCCGGCTTGATTTTAGAAAGTCATAAATGTAAGATTACATTACACAATCTTGTCACAGATACTGTTACGGTAATAACAGCAGCTCAGTACCTGCAGCTGTTCGTCCATCACCCGGGAAACCTCTCCTGCCATGGACTCCAGTTTGTCCTGAATGGCTCCAACACACACTCCACTGGACCCCCCACTCCTCAGGTGGTACAGGTTAGGGAGCAGCTGCAGGGAGGAGAGATGAGGTCATTCAGACGTTGTAAAAAGTATTTTTTTGGACTAATCTTTGATTTTCTTATGAAGTCAATTTGCATTTTTGAATATTTTATCAATTTATATATTTTTAAAACTGAGAGATAAAAAAAATCACAAGAGTGCAATGCCAAATTACTTTTATTATTCACTGCAGGTGTTATAAACAGGTTGAAATATTTTAAACAGGAGGAAAGTAATAAAGTTACGGCTTTAGATGTATTTATTTGGCTGGTAGCTCAAAGAGAATTCATGAAATAGGAATTTTATATTGCTGATTACAATATATAAAAAAACGAAATAATGATTTCCATTATTGGGATAATCCAAAATGTGTTAATTGAAAAGCTGTGTAGCCAATGATCATTGTATATAAGTGAACAATACATAAAGGATTGATCATGTGAGAAAGATCTGACACACACATTTCTTATTACATTTTATCTAACCTTTCATTTATGCAGGGGCACCTTATGATGTGTATTTACCTTATTTAATGTTGTTTGTTTGTCATTTTACTTAAAACCTGTGCCCCTATCTGTGATGGCAAAACTTGTCGTGTAACAAAATGCAATGTAGATTTTAGTTTGCGTGCCATTTTTAGATTTTTAAGCGTATTCTTTATTATAATTGGGATAATACCGTGAATCACGATTATTTTGGCCAGGATAATCGTGAGTTAAAATGTTCATATAGTCCCATGCCTTATCACTAGCAGTGGCGGTTCTAGATCCTTTTACATGGGGTGGCAAAGGGGGGGCAAGAGTTCATGCCAGGGTGGTATGGGAGGGCGGACCGTACGTGGTATTTTATACTGTGTAACCTATTTATTGTTAAATCATGCCCTAACACAAGTGTTCTTTATGCACAAGAGACACAAGGTGTTCAGACAAACAAACTAAAATATAGTATAAAACAGCAGAAAATACTCATGATACCCTAGAATTCTGTTTACTGTAAGTACAGTAAAAGTACTTAGTTATAATTAAGTACACAAATGACATCACCCATCTTTTAAGAGGGCTAAAGGTGACCTGCGCAGCAACACATTTTCAATACATATTTGTCAATACTAAGAGCCGCTAGATTTTGCTGCTGTGATGGAATATGTATACAAGGAGAATAAAAACATACCATGTGGTCCAGCTGGAGTTTCATCTGCCTCCTCATCCCTGCCTCTGTCCCTCTTTCTGACACTTCATCTTTATTCCTCATATACATTTCTTCTTCTTCACTAATGTCTTCATCTCCTCCTGGCTTCCTCCTGCTCTGACCCTCCTGATCTCTTCAGTGTACTCTCTTTTCCTTTTCCTCTTCCTGTTCGTCCTGATCACTTCTCAGATATGTCTTTGTGTTGTTGTTGATGACTCACTCCAGCTACTCTGGCCTGCAAGAGTCTACTTGTGAAAAGCACTGGTACAAATGCTTGTATAACTTTACACGTTAGGGCCATGTAGCTGATGAGTAGCATAGCCTATAATAAATGTAAAATCAGAAAGTATTTATCAAACGCACACAGGCAGCTGTGTTTGGATCCAGTTTGACGGTAAAGGATGTATCCTGGTTTAATTTATCTGGCCTCATTGCTGTGATGTGTAATATATGTGGATTTAATAGTACCGCATAGTTTAGCAAATAAAGTGATCGACAGCTAGTGCTGTATGCGTTAATGCGCGTTAAAATAATTAGTGGCGTTATTTTTTGCGTTAACGCGTCATTAACGCGTTAACTTGACAGCCCTAGTTATTATGGCTGGCAAACAAGCCCAGGGGTCTCACTGACATTTCACTTATATCAATATGTGTACAGTGGTCCTAATTTGTTTTAATTGTATCCTGGTTTTAAACTTTGTTAATATGTTTTGGATGCATATTGTTCTATTATTTGTTCAGGCTGTTACATACAATTAGCCACTGTTGCCACCTATATATATTGGGCTATATTATATATTATATTAATATTTGTAAAGCGGTCCTAATTTTTGTTTTAATTGTACCCTGGTTTTAAACATTGTTAATATGTTTTGGATGCATATCGGTTTATTTCAGGCTGTTAAATTCAATTAGCCTCTGTTGCCACCTGCTGGTGAGTAAATATTCAAATCAGTTAAAATTGACAACCGGTGCGCGGTAGCTGCCGGTCCTTGGCACAATAAAGGTTGGGAACCCCTGGTCTAACAGGTAGAAGGTGATTTTTTACTGTCTCTAAATATTCAGTCAGCTATGGGAGTTGGAGGATTGAAGCGTTATATTTAGGATTATTTCCACAAATCATGTCTTCTTACTGTCTTGGAGTTCCTGGCGTCTTTCATGAAGTTCTCTGCCGCCTTCATGTCCTCCTGGACCGAGTTGGTCTCTGTGAACCTCAGAGAGTTCAGGTGGTCCTGCACCTTCACACACATCATGTCCATCATCTGCAGCACAGATACCAGAGGTCAGAATACAAACCCTGATATGTTAACTCATTGAATGGGATTTGTGTGTGTGTGTGTGTGTGTGTGTGTGTGTGTGTGTGTGTGTGTGTGTGTGTGTGTGTGTGTGTGTGTGTGTGTGTGTGTGTGTGTGTGTGTGTGGCCTAGCATTACTATACTTGTGGGGACTTAAATCTGTTTACACAGTCACGTGTGGGGACTTGCCTCCCTTATGGGGACAACATGGAGGTCCCCATGAGGGGAATCATTAATTTTAGGGTGAAGACTTGGTCAAGTTTAGGGTAAGGTTAAGGGTTAGGCATGTGTTGGTTATGGTTAAGGTTAGGATAAGTCTCCAGGAAATGCATGTAAGTCAATGTAATGTCCCCTGAAGTGATGTATACATGGTGTGTGTGTGTGTGTGTGTGTGTGTGTGTGTGTGTGTGTGTGTGTGTGTGTGTGTGTGTGTGTGTGTGTGTGTGTGTGTGTGTGTGTGTGTGTGTGTGTTGGAGAGCCTGCCTGTTGTGTGGTGGTGGTGACTATCCCCTGCTGCAGCCTGTACGCCTGCTCCAGGAGGTATTTACGCGTCTCATGGTTCCTCAGCAGGTACTGCTCCATCTGCACCACAAAACACAACTATTCAACTGTCAAAATGAAATGTGATTACAGATAATATTTTAAAGGGAAAATATTATATTATAGTGCTTGTGCTCAAACATCTGGGTATTTGAAATGCCTAAGAACCTATAAAATGTGAAATAAAAACAAAAACATGGGAATCAACTAACTTTATATACAACTTTATATTTGGCTCCCCTCCATTGGCAATGGTGGACTGTAACATTACAGTACATTTATTCAAGCACTGTACTTAACTACTATTTTGACATATTTGTACTTTACTTCAGTAATTCCATTTATTTTTACATTTACTTCTACTTCACAACATTTGATCTACTTTTTACTCCACTACATGTATTTAACACTCATACAGTAGTTAAGAGGGCATTTGTAAATTTAAAAACACATGTGATGATGATATGATTCCGTACTTTACCAATAATCTACCCGGTATTTGAAAAAGTAACTCAAATTGGTTCAACTTTAACAAACATTAAAACTATATGACATGTAATTGTTGGTGATAAAAACATAATAATACAAATATATAATATTGTGAAATCAGCCAATCTGCAGCTCGTACTTTTAGTTTTGTTACTTGAAGTATCAGAATATACCATACCCCATCAGAGGTTCTGCCCCTATGGCTGAGAATAATATGTCCCCTTTTATACTCTTATATCTAACTTATCGTATAGATTACTCTTTACAAAATAATAAAAATAAACAGGGCAATGACCTTCAGTAAGGCGTCCTCCGTCTTCTCTGGGCTAGCCTTCAGTGCCTGAGCAGCATCCATGATGGGAATAGGCATAAAGCGAATGGTGTAGTTCCTGAGGGGGGAGAAAATAGTAACTTAACATGACTTAATACTAGTACAAAATCAGAGCAGGACCGATAGCATGCAAAGGAATTTTACCTTCAGTGACTGCTTCATACTTACTTCTCCAGAGCAGCAGCGACGTCCTGTAGACCCTGAGGACTGATGTTGTTCCTGTCCCACACTATCGTCCTGCACACACACAACCCAAGAGGATCAAACATAAACACACATTTGAATAAAACAAGTGAAAGTGCTATCCTTTTTTGTGGCTGATCTGAACAGAGATTATCTTGCAGACGTTTTACCAGATTTCTATCAGTTACCTTTCCATCAGATTAACCGTTCCCGCATCCCCAAACTTTCCGCAGGTGGGAGTCGAACCTGCATACTTGACAGCGGGGACTTAGCCCCCTGCACATGGGCTTTTCTACCGACCATAAGGAGGCCCAAATTCACACAGATGTAGCAGCTCCCACAATGAATATAGCTTTTCCAGGATAATGCGGCTTCCTTGCTCACCTGAGCTTGGTGTTGATCTGCAGGGCTTTGGCCAGCATCTTGGCCCCCATGTCTCCCATGGCGTTCCCGCTGATGTCCAGTTTGGTCAGAGAGGTGTTGCTGCCCAGAGCGTTGAGGACGATGGAGAGGTCTGTCTTCAGCCGGGAGTCAGCCAGGGACAGAGAGATCAGCGGCTGCAGGGGAAACACATTGATATTCAATATTATATTATAAACTATATACTGTATACATATAGTTCATTTTTCATCAACAGGGAAATTCTTAATGGTAATAACAGCAAGAGAACTGGTATGAATCACAACAAAAAACTTAATGTTCAATTGATGGTAAAATGTTTCACGTACTGAATCTTCCTCTTGAATCATGTGAACCAGGTTGTCCAGGACCTGAGACACATTTCTGCAGAAAATGTTGAAAATGAAAATGCGATTAAATGACAAACCAATGTGTAATAACAATTTAAATATATATGGGACCACATACTGTAAGTGCATTCTTAGTCACCTTCATTATTATAAAGTACTTTGATAAATGTAACAATCCAGAAGTAATGTCATTTTCAGGAAGCTGGAATAATGCTTTTTTGTCAGTTAGTCACCCACTTGGACTTGATGTTGTTGAAGTTCTTGCCCAGTGACAGGTGTCTGATGGAGCGGTTCTTGGCCAGCCAGACCAGCAGAGTGATCAGGTCCATGTCCAGCCCTGAGGAGGAGCACAGAAACATCAACTGCTGCCATCAAAGTAAATACAGCGGCATCATAACTGTTTCAAACATAAAATGTCCTCACCGTTGTCAGAAATATCCAGACTGGAGATGTTGGGAATCTCTGCCACACAGCCCTCCAGGATCTGGGAGCCTCCTGAACGCAGCTGAGAGGAAAAGAGTGTACAATTTAAATAAACTCAAAAACTAGATGAAGAGGCCCTATTCTGCTTTTTGGGGTTTCCCCTTTCCTCCCACACCACTCCCCCCTTGCCTGAAACGCTATGTAACATTTGCGATTCTATTGGCTAGTGCTCCAACACATTGTAGGCTAAGGGCAGCTCTAAGTGGTTGACCAATCACAACAGAGCCGGCCAGCTAACCAATCAGAGCAGACTGGGCTCTGGTTTCAGACAGAGGGTGAAAAGAGACACTACATACTGATATACACCTGAACATCAGCAGGAGAGGACTCTTTAAAGTAGAGACCGTGCTGCAGCACAGGCAGCATGAGAAAAATAAAGAGCTTTTTGAACATGGCACAAAAACAAATATAAACCTACAAAAAAATATATAGTATGTCCTCTTTTTTTTAGGATCTGTGAGTGTCTTTTATGATTGCGAATTTTTAAACAGTGTGTTTAGGGTTAGTTTTACCTCACAGCAGCTGAGATCCAGAGACACGTCGCTAAGGTTTGGGTTGCAGCCGAGCCCCAATAACAACGCTCTGCGGACAAAAACCCAAGACTTCAGTTAACAGTAGCTTTCAGAAAGTGGTATCATTGCTTAATCTTAATATGTTATATTTTGGATTACTAAAAGAAAATAGTTGTTCCTGTCATTGCACATTTTCTCTTCTCACTACACGGACAACTTTGTAGCTACCCATAACTCTGACGCAGCGTCCACACGGCGGCGTGCGTTGAAGCTTGCCAGTGGGCGTGTCTGAAACTCGATCAACAGCCAATCACATGAATCTCCCGCCCCGGACACACAAGCACGCGGTTTAATTGGATAGAGCTTGTACTGGCATATGATTTGATTGGCTGACGATTCCGTGGAAGCTTCAAAAATTGAACATTGCTCAACTTTTGAAGCAAGCAACGTGAGCAAAGCGAAGCGGCGGAACCACAATGCAGTTAGGCAAAGCGTGACGTCACCCCATTCAAAGTGAATGGGCACGCCGCCGTGTGGACGGGCCGTAACTGATTTAATTTTGGACTGCACAAAATGAAAACATGTATTGCTGTGGGTCTTCAGGTTTCAGGGGTATTTTCTTACTTCAGAGCCTCCAGAGGCAGCCTGGTTCCTGACAGACTGACTGAGGTCAGAGCCAGAGCGCTGCTGAAGAACTGCTTGAAGGACGAAGGGATCTCTTTAATCTTCCTGTGTGGATGGGAGGACAGACGAGTTAAAACAACACTGTACAGAGCAGTCAAACAATCAGAGCAAAATACAAGTAATGTAAATCTCAAACAGGCACATGTGCATTTAAACTAATGTAGTATTTGTTGAACAGTGTTATGTTGGAGCAATCTGCCAATCCGGTCCGAAGTCAAAGTGTATAATGTGGTCTGAATTTGATAGAAATAGAATTGTGTGCTGATAGAAGGGTGAGTTTAATATCTGACCTGTGAGAGAAGACTGACTTTGACATGTTGAGCACAGAGAGATGCTTCAGGCAGCCTCCGAGCAGAGACGCACACACCTAGAAACACAAAACTAAACTTGAGCACAAAGTGAAAACATTTTTTATTCCAAACAAGCCTAGCAGTGCAGACAAAAATAACCTGCATTCAAATAATGCGTTATCGTGATCATTAAGTTATATTATTAACTCTTTAATTAATTAATGAAATCTTCATCTTAACTCCGGCCTAACAGAGTCTTGAAAGTATAAAGTGTAAATGTTAGATAGTGTACAGTGTTAGTATACTGTATACTGATTGGCTGGGAACTTCTACACACGTTTACCTTACTTGGAAGTGCATACTGTATATCTATACCATTTCCCTTTTAATGTATTTCTGCTTATTATATCTTACCTATTTTAAACCAATGCTTAGACTGATTAAAGAAATGTATTGGGACCAGTTTAGTTCAAAGTGAATTTAGTAAGTGTTAGCTTGAAATGTTTCTGTTTATTATATGAACTCAATCCCAGATGAGAACAATTCTAGATGTATTGATAATAAAGAAAAACATTTGTAAAAACACTATCTTTAGTGTCTGGGCCACTATTTCCAAGCTTCGTATAGCTTATCAGGGTGTCCAATTTCATATCTCCTTGATGTCTAATGATTGCACTTTTTTAAACTTGTGAATACAATTAATAAATGATAAAAACGTTAGTTTATGTATGGCCTGATTATACCTGATCCAGAGGGCAGTCACTGTTAGACAGATCCAGAGTCTCCAGGCAGTTTGGGTTATTCAGGAAGCTGTGCAGGTTCTGTGCAGAAAATAAATACACAAGACATCTTAACAGATCAATGCTGTCATTTAAAAACATCAGATGTCCTAAAAAACTGTCTTCCTTTGGAGCTTGTCCATCTCCAATTAAGTCCAACATTTTTTTTTAATAAAGTAAAGCAAACTGTGGGGTTGCAGAAATCATCTTAAAGGTTAGCGTGATAGAAGCAGAGGAGGTATCTCTGTACCTGCAGGTCGTCTCCTCTGAGCGAGTTCCCAGACAGGTCCAGGTGTGTGAGGGCGGCGGACACTGCAGGGTTGGCACAGAGAGCCTGACAGAGGCTGCTCACACCTGCAGGAAATGATAAATATAGTCTCCTGAAACTTTAATTCAGGACAATAATCAAATATGACTTCATGTTTGTTTCTCCTGCTCACCTTTATGAGACAAGGAGGTCCTGGAGAGGTTCAGGTGCTTCAGGCCCATGGGCAGTTTGGCAATTTGAGCACTGAGAGCAGAAACACCTGCAGATAGTAACACATTCTGTCAGTAGAGCATTCAATATAGCCACCAGGGGGCGCATCACAACACCTGGGAGCCCTTTGAAAGACTGAACGTTTCAAAAAAGCAAAGCAAAAGCAAGGTACCTTTATAGCAAATATGTTGGAAACAATTAAAAATAGACAAATCTAATGTGCCATATCTAGATAAATATATCTCCTCCGTATTTATTTTAAAACAAGGACACATACAGTATGTGACCTATATACTGTAAGCATGTCAATAATAAAATTAATCCAGCGTGCAGGATGTGTGTGTGTGTGTGCACACGTTTGAACCTTTGTCCTCCAGGGAGTTGTTGCTCAGGTTGAGTGTCTGCAGCATGGAGGCGGGGTTGTGGGACAGAGCGCTGGCCAGTTTCTGAGCAAAATCACTGAAGAGGAGAAAGAGAAGGAACAGAATGACACAATGAGTGCTCCGGTTTGGCAAGAATGAATGGTGTGAGATTTGATAACCTCTTACCTTACATCAGGCACAATCAACAAACTAGCAAACATACATTTGATATCCAGAATGGACTTTAGTCCTGGGCACAGTCTGCTTATTTACTTTAACTTTACAGAAGAACAATTTAGAGTTTTTATGTACTGATAAGTTGACTAAGTCTAAGCACAAACCATGACCAGGACAAAGCTTCTATTATTTGACCTCTGACCTTCTGAGTCCAGTGTTGTCCAGCACCAGCTCTTCCAGCCGGCTGGACCGAGCCACCACCCTCAAGATCTGCTCACATATATCTGTCGACTGGAGGGCAGAGAAGCAGAGAAAGACACACACACACACACACACACACACACACACACACACACACACACACACACACACACACACACACTTTGGTTTCTTTCTATTTCATTTGATTATTTGACATAGGAATCAGACAGACATGCATGCAGTTGATTGTATGAATGTTACCAGTTTGTAGTCTTTGGCGGAGACTTTAGTGAACCACTGGTTGTACTCCAGAGCTGCGATGATCGCCACCAGATCCCTGCAGGGAAAAATTACAAGAAATAACTTAAATATGTACTGCAGCTGTTATGATAATAGTGATATTTCTAATTGTGTGAGTGAATAGAGATAATAGGAGTACATTGATGATGTGATTAGAGCTCATGTACAAAAACACAATTAAATAAAATGAATAAATAACAAGACAAAACAGTTAATAAGTTAATCAAATAACCTAGTCAACAGTCCTGTCCACTAAAGAACCGAAAACACACAGACCTTATTTATTGTTCCATATATACCCACTCTTTGTTCGAGCTAATTTGTCCCATTTCATGTTGTGCCTCCTTTTAATGGTTTGTGTCGAAAGAAAAATTACATTCTGATTTGATTGAGCTCTCAATAAGTATTTCACCCAACAGAATACCTGCATTACATATCTGGGGACCCTTCCATCCAGAACCCCAAACAAAATGTTCACAGTTGAACATTCAATAGAATATATTGTTACGGTTTTGGTAAAAATCGCACATATTCTAAAGCCTGGAGTGTCAACGTTTTTCTCATCAGTGTAACTTAACTTTGGTAAACTGTTTGAATTTGGATGCATATTCACACACATCTCTCACACATGCGCTGAGCAGTGTACAAACCTGTTCTCAAGGTGAATGAAGTCCTGCAGGTTGAGCTCCTTGGTGTCCTGAGTGAGATAGATGGTGTCCACATCCTGGGGGGGGGGGGGGAATAGCTTTACTATGGTGTGTTGAGGTACTGTCACACGGGAAAGTAGAAAAAGAACATGAAGCTAAAGGATACAGGAGGACAATAGACAATATAGTAATAGAGGAAGCAACAGCCCACGCAATGACACTTATATTAAGCAGAAGTCAAACCAGAATACATTCAGGAGACAAAGAAGGAAATAGAGTTAATGAAGACAACAGCAGAAATGTGAGACAGAAGCAGATTGACTCTCAGTCACTGACCCATTGGACCTCCTCTCTGTACGGCAGACCCAGGTAATCACACACACACCAGTACTGATGAGAAAAACCGCCTGTAACATGAGGAAATACAAATTGTCACACGTAGATACACTTGTATTGGTCTGGATATGTTTTGGACATTTTCAGGCAGATGTACCGCAGGGCCCCAGGTCTGCAGAGCTCTGCTCTTCCCAGAGGGCCTGGAGAGACGCCGTCCTCTCAGGAGGCTTCAGACTCAGCTTCTTCATCACCTTGCTTCCTTACAGAGAGGCAGGAGGAGGGGGAGGGAAAAGACAATCAATCATTTCTAAACTTGATGAACATTTAAAATGATTGTCATGTGAGTCCCACAACTTTCAAAGACAAAGGGCGAAGAGAAGCAGGGAACCAGAAGACATTTAAATGACAAACAACTCACTCCCTACACACTTTCATATGCCAATTTTCACATTTGAGGGGTAGGAACTACTCAATTGTCTGCATAAATAAAAAAACAATTATAATGGCTAATTTGTTTTTTTAAATTGTTTCAGATGAATGTTTTGTTGATGGACTCATTTATTGGTCTACTGAAGTAGGAATGTATCTGTAAAATCACTGACTTATGTAAAAGTAACATATTTGTTTTTTCTATTTAAATTGAAATGTATTTAAGGTTTGTAAATAATTACAGCCACGATTACGGTAAATAATCTTCGTCCACCTTCTGTGTTCAAGCAAAGCTACAATTTTTAACTAACTCACTTCTAGCACATAACTTATTTAATCAAAAGTTTCAAAAGTTACAATTTGATTATAATTTACCACACTGCCGCCAAAATACTATTGTCTTTCAAACGTGTTAAGTGCGCCGCATGTTTCTCACTAAAACTGTTCTATAAATTCCTTTAAAGTATGATTATTTTTAAACTACGGTAGTCCTCCTCACACTTCTTTCTTTCTCGAACGTTTATTATAGATTCACATAAATCCCTAGTGTTGTCATTCCTAATGAGTAACTATTAGTATAGGTATTAGACATTCATTTAGTCATTCATCTTCAACTCGACAGAATCCCCCTAATCTCTGAATAAAGATGTGAAGTGTTTGAACAGTTTGCTTCCTGTTCGATCTTCTGAAGGGCTCCCTGTCTCTCCCTTCTCACTGATCCTCAGGGTGGTACCTACACAGGTGAGCAGGCGGGGCGGATGCGATGCAGACAGCAGCCGATGTGAGCGATCACCTCGTCCACCTCCTCCACCGAGCTCAGCCGCAGGCTCCACGGTCCGCGCTCATACTCCAACACCAGCTGCAGGGGGCGACAACCACAAAGCTACATCATGTAACGACTCCAAATGATGTTGAGGTGTTAAAAAAGCACCCATGCTTTTAAATCAACACATTTATAAAGTCAATTGACCAAATCTGTTGTAGTAAGTGAGTCAGATGAAAGCATAGCTTATAAAGAAAATAGTCCTCCTTGAGTCTTTCAATTTCAATGTTTGTTGCCAAAAATGATGGCATAGTAACGACAAACATCCTGAAAGATAAGTTGGGCACGTATATAAATATTAACTAAATAATATTAATATTTCAAGTCTGAAGGTTAACAAAGCCATTTGAATAGATACAATACCAGAAAATGAAAATGTCATTCATTTTTATTTGGTTACTATGAATTACACTGAGCAGGTGAGTGTAGTCAAACAAATTATCCTTATTGATTTGATCTGTTTTGAAAGAATGTATCCAATAAATCAGTGTTTAATATCCTTTCTCAAACAGACCTGTTGAAAGATGTTAGTGCATCTGTGTGTGTTTATGTGTGTAACTTTTAAGCTGCTGCTCAGATGTTGTAAGGAATGTTTATATGACATGAATGTAATGCACAATAAGCGTTGCATTATTGTTTGTTTCCTTGCGTGTGTACCTGAGTGGGCTTGTTGCTGCTGATTCCCTGGATATCCAGGTAGCTGAAGGAGTGTTCCACCTGGATCAGCAAGAGGAGACAGATGATGAAATGACAGTAAATATAAATCAAGTTCATCTTGTATTTTGACATCTTATTCATGGAGGCATCAACCGTTGCAGCGTTTTGGGAAAACACAAAAATATAATGTCAGCTTTTTGTGATTTTTGCTTCATTAAATAACCAAACAGAACTTGCTCTCCACAATGTTCCTCAAGAGAATTCATTTCTTTGCATTTGTAACAACTCCAGGATCTTCCCAGGATACATTTAACATGAAATATCAAATCTTACAATAAAGGAATGCATACGTTTCACATTTATCCAGCTTTCACTCTAAGCTTTTGAGCGATTTGTTTACATGGAAAGACAAATTGGGGCAAGAGAAAGAGAAAAGAAGGTTGTTGGTTTCATAGTGTTTTGACTCCACCTCAATATATGGGGCGAAAGGTCATAAAGTGCCATAACTGTTTTGTTAGCACATCTCATTAGCAACAATATCAAACTCACACATAAGACAAGGGCTGACAAAGTTATTGTGATTCTATTGAAATCCCAATATGCTTACAATATCCAGATCAAATAAGATGCAATATTTGTTAAAGGTGCAATATGTGTCAAAATATATGTACACAATATTGTAGTGCTGCAGCGACGTCCTTGTCTCATACAAAACTAATAAAACCATTATTTTTACATTCATATTTGTGCAACAAAAAAAAGAATCACCATTATTTAAATATATTTTTCTAGGAAAAATAGAATACCGATGTAAAAATGAAACGAATCATATGGCAATTGCAATGTCAGTCAAAGAATCCCCGTTAATATATGTTGTTCAAAAGGGTTGAACCCTACTAAAGTATATATCCAAGGCAACCGTTTTCAGACTTTTTATTGCTAGTGCCTTTGCTTCGATGAAGGAAACACTTGGTATACATGATGTTTAAGACAAAACAATGGGCTTTCAACATTTTAGGAATACTTTTTGACTTTTTTAAATCAGGAACATGCAAAACACTTAGCCTCCTGTACACAAATCAAGCTCCAGTTTAAGTGAATCTCCGTTTTCCCTGGAGGGGACATTTGGTTTGCAGTAGAAGACACAAACACAAACTACAAGAGGACATGGGCCCTTAATCACAAGAGTTACAAATAAACATCTATTTGTTAAAAAAGACTACACCACAGTAAAAGTAGTTAGGATAAAGGGCTGTTAGGTGCAGTCAAGTAAGGATGGGTTAAATGAATTAGGTGCATTTACTGCGAACATTTGAACCTAATGCCTGGGGGAAAAGACCAATACCTCCACCCAGAGTAGAGGAACAAGTTCCTGAGCCATGACATTAACCCCCTCCAACACCTTTGGAATCAACTGGACTATCACAGTGGATAGCCCAATTTCAATGTGGCACTTGTATAATGATCATGCTGCTGGACAGGAGTATACCTCCGCAGCCAGGCCCCAACACGCTACAGAACTTTCCCAACTGACATTTAAGGATAATGCTAAATGATCAAATATATTAGCACAAATAAAGGAGTCATAAAGTCAGACAACTGATAAGAAATGCTAACTCTAGCCGCCAAAAGCTAATGGTCACACCCGCAACAAAGTGACCAAACTCTATCATGGATTAAAATCAATAAGCATGAGTTTAATTGCTTTTAAAATACTTTTCATTTGGACTGTAAGAGAAGGAATGAGGTTTATCTTTTTTCATAAGTTACATTATCTTGTTTAACATCACATCCTTGCTGTCCAGGTTGACTGAGCTAACGCTCTTCAAGCTTTGCAGCAAAATGAGAGCTTAAGACAGTCACTGTGGGAAACAAGTTTTTCTTAACAGAACATTGATCTGAAAGAGGACTTATTCTGTTCATCTTCAGGTTCATATCAGTATGTAGTGTCTCTCCTGGGACATGTCTCCATGCTCTAATTTTCAACTAGCTCTTTATTGTTCTCATGCAGCTCTTTTCACCCTCTGTCTGAAACCAGAGCCCAGTCTGCTCTGATTGGTCAACCGCTTAGAGATGTCCCGTCCCTTAGCCTATCACATACAATGTGTTTGAGTGCTTGTGTTACGTAGGATTTTGGCCTTTGCAGACCATTTACATGCACCTATAGAACACACTACAGGGAAGGGAGAACCCCAAAAGCATAATAAGGCCCCTTTAAATTATTAATGAATGGACTAGTATTATATATAAGAATGCTTGCTCGTCCACGACAAACACATGTGGTGAGCACATTCGTGATGCAAGTCTGTGCAGATGGAATCATTTTAATTTCATGGATTAGAAGATATACAGTATATTGGTATGAAGCTGGACAACAACGACTCGGGAAAGAGATCAAACATCAGGAATGTCTTGTTTCTGCAGAAGAAAAGTTTGGAGCACAACCTCAAACACACAAACATTTCCGCTTGACTCAAGAGAGAGGGTGAAAGTAAAAATAACTAACTTATTAACTCGCTGCCAAGAAAATGCAAGTGAAAGGGAGGGAAAAAAGGGAGAGAAACAAATACAGGAAAAGAGGGATGGAATGAGTCACAATGTAGAGGAGGGATAGAGAAGGAAAATAAAAGAAAGACCTAGAATGCAAAGATAGGAGACAGAGGGGAGGGGAAATTACTTTTATCTAAGGAAAACAGAAAAAGAAGCAGAGAGTAAGAGTGTCCCCCGCCCTCGCCTCCTTTCCTTGCCAGCTGTTAAATTCCACCATTGTCTTCTTTTTTTACCCTCTGCTGCCTCTCTGCCAGGACAGTACACACTGAGAAACAAACCACCCTCTGTTACACACACACACACACACACACACACACACACACACACACACACACACACACACACACACACACACACACACACAGGAACAACAGATCAGGGGTTAGCTGGCAGAGTTTAGCAGATTTGATTCAGGGGGTTATTTAAGTTTCTTCAGTATTGCAGTTTTTGACCTGTATCTTGACGTAATATTTTGTCCAACATGTTGAAGTCACGGCAGAGTCAAAGGCCTGCAGGTTGTTGATAGGCACGTTTTTTTACTTTTAATTAATGCATCAGCTAAGGAGAGTTTTCAATGTCAATTGATCTGCAGATTGTTTCCTCGATTAATTGTTTGGTTTATTAAGTGTCCGAAAAAAAGTGAAAGAATTTCCATTCTATTTTCTCCAAGTCCAAAGTGATGTTTGAGATGTCTTGTTTAACATACCAGAAGCCAAAGCAATACAGTGAATAGGATAAACAACCTACTTTAACAACTGATAATATAATGGATCATTTTTCTGTGGATCGTCAATGGTTGGGAAATATTCAAATTCTTCTTACGACATAATTGCTTTTGGAAAAATAGCAAAAATCTCATAACAATACATTGAAGACAGTTATTTTTTAACTTGTATTTATCATGTGTGATATATATTTTTCAATGGCTGTTGATAGGCAAAGCTTCTTATCCACCCAAAAGAGCATAATCATTTAATCTGCTGGGGATCTCTGGATTCATCTCTTGGTATACCGTATACAATGTCGAAAAAGAAAGATAAAACAGCCAAATAAGTGAATATATAAATAAAACTGAAAAAAGTAATTATTTTTGCCAATTTCCATGAAAATGTAACAATGAATTGCTCATAAAAATAGTAAAATTATATATTTTTTTACCAACTTCATATTATAGTTTCTGTGTAATGTAGCACTCCGGACTTCACAAAGTGGAGATCCAGGCGCAAATTAAATCTATCTTGTTATAATAATTTCTCCAGCAATATTTCAATCTATTATCTTTCCGCTGAATTGATCTATAAGATTATTGATTATCTTGAATTTAGGCAGCAAAATAGTTCACTTTTTAGTTCACTCTAACTGAAAGGTTGGGTGCACTAAGGTTCAAAATGAACCACATTGGGTGTCTGGATTCATACTTGTGATGTATACTCAGAAATGCTAGGCTGCGGATTTAGGCGTTTTTACTGCCAAGAGGGAAGAGGTCAGGACGGTCTTGATTCTGTCCTCAAAGACACTTCAGCAGGATGTGGGTTTTAAAAATCTGAGAACTTTAAGAGGCCTTGGCCCAACCGCCATGTCCAACATCAGAGTGAACAAAACTCTGCTGCATCACACTTTCCCATAATGCCTGGCCTGATTCACACACTCATGAGAAAGAAGCTAAAAACCTGGAGGCTTACCAGAGACATTAAAATAGAGGCTGCGAAAAAAAGGCGTCAGTCATTTTAGAATGCACTTAACCATAGGTTCACTTCTCCTTTTTTTTTTTAAATACGGGACTATGATGACCCATCATTTCTAAAGTGATTTCTGAAGCTTGAAACTAGGAAGTTCAAGGGTTTAGGCTTTAGTTATAGGTATTCAAATGTGAGGTTTAGTACGTTCTTAGCTCTTTGAGAACACGACAATCTAGAGAGACCTGTTCAAAGCATGTTTTTTTCTCTCTCTCTTTCGCTTGCCCTCCAGGTTGAACTTTTCTTCCTCTTGCTGTTTTCTTTTCCCACAGGCTGTTTTCTCACAGCTGCATTGTGGGTAAAACTATCAGCTGTCTCCATATGGTGGGACCAGTTTGCATGTGGGTAGAGAGTCACAGAGAAAGAGAGAAGGGAATAGAGACCCTACAATGTTGAGTCAGACAAATAGAGAACTGGGAAGAAGAAGTCAGGGAATAAATAAAGACTCAGCAGTAATGTGTGCAGTAAGTGCAATACGAGGAATAAAGGCAGAGATTAGATAAACAGCATGGTAAAAAGAGACACGGTTATACTTTTTGGGGTTTTCCCTCTCCTGTAGTGTGTTATATAAGTATATATATTTGTGCATGTAAATGGTCTGTAGAGGCAAAAAAAAAAAAAAATTCACCCATCCAACAATTATTGAAATATTTCACACACACACACACACACACACACACACACACACACACACACACACACACACACACACACACACAAATGTGTTCAAATGATAATAAACATTAGCATAAAGCATATTTGTCCACTCATATGTTGATAAGAGTATTAAAAACTTGAAAAATATTCTTCTAAGGTACATTTAAAACAGATAAAAAATGTGCGATTAATTTGCGATTAAATATTTGAATCGACTGACAGCCTTAATATTAACAGAGTTACACATTTTTCAAAACCCGAAGTGTAATAACTGCAGTTGCCTCCCTGTCAGAATAACAAAGATCCTCAGTTAAGCACAAGCCCATGTTTCTCACTAAATTGTAAGTACAACTTGTTAAAAAGATCAGTTCAATGCAACTAATGTCGTCTTAGTGTTATTGCATGATGTTGAAATTGGTTTGCCATAAATTTAGTGATGGATTGTAAAAATTTGAAATGTAGCATTTAAGTGTTTCTCAGTTACAATGTTGTTGTTTTAATAAATAAGACACTGATGGTGCAGTGCTGTACTGTACCTCTTTATATAGGCATTGTTTCCCTAACACATTGTTTTTTGCGCTGATCAGGGGGTACTTGGCTGAATTTATTTTTCAAAGGGGGTACATTATTGAAAAAAGTTTGAGAACCGCTGCTCTATCGTATGGACGGTTCGTCCACACGAGGCCGTAACGGAACCAGGGAAACGTCCTATATGCCATAGACCTGCCTCTCCCCAACTCTCCTGCTCACCCCCGCGTCATTGCTGATGGGTTTCGCCAACAACAACAACAACAGTGTTCCGAGTGTTTCGAGCTAGGTCCCGGTATCTCGCAGGACAGTGCACCCAGCAGGAGCCTCCAGCAGACCCCCACGCACGGTTCCCTCGTCCCTTGGAAGAGGCGGAGAGGTGGGTGTTTTTCATCTGCTAGTGGACTGCCGGGGAGAACGTCCTGCTTGGGAGCCAGGCTTAGAGTTAGTGGCACCTGCCTTTTACAGCAGGAGCACACGCTCGCCTCGGGGAGGGAGAAAAAGAGAAACAGCAGCCGCCGAAACAGCCAGAGCCCTGCCTCTCCCCACCTCTGCTGTTGTGTTTAACGAAAAA
>NW_011356000.1:0-2724 GCF_000735185.1 Notothenia coriiceps
AACAATGACAAGCGACTCACGAAACGCTATGTTGTAGCGTTGATAAACGAAACAATTTAACTAAATTGATAGTCAAAATACCAATACCACAGGAAACATTTTTTTTTTAAACAATATTTTTAGTGGCCCGAGCGGGCAAGTGGAAAGTACGTTGTGCTGGCCCGGGGTGTCTAAATAGTGCTTCCGGGCCAGCGGGCCAATTATAATGTCGAGCCCTGAACTATGAGCCATCATGTTTTGAATGTGATCAGCTTGATTGACTTCCTGTAGATACAGCGGTGTGCAGAATCTCTCACCTGGTCCTGTATGGACATGACAGGGTTGTTCTTGGTGGTGTTGATGTGCAGCACGTGGAAGTGGTTCTTCCCACACAGGTCGTAGGCGATGTTGGTGAAGGAGGTGCTGGCCGTCTTGGGCACTCTGTTGTAGATGATGACCATGTCGTCTTTTTCTGCCAGTGGAGGGGATTCCCCCCCCAAGTCTTCACTGTGTCGCTGCTCCACTTCTGCCAGCTGGTGTCTGGCAATGGTCCTTTCTGTACAGGGAAGTCACAAAAATTGAAATTAAGTACCATACTAGGGCTGGGCGATATTCAGAATATACTCGATGTATCACAGACTGAAAAGATGTGTATATCATGTGTTAATATTGGAAGATGTAAATTATTTCCAGTTTAATGTAACTATTATATAATTCCTTTATTTGATACAGATACACAGGAGTAGGCTCAGTCTGGAGAATCATAAAACGCCCTTAATGTCTTCATTTAATAATCTCATACTGGTGTGATAGTTATGGAAAGGGATTTCAAAATATTGCGATATAGCCTTTAATTATTGCAATATTATTTTTAGGCCATATTTCCCAGTCCTATTCCATACCATTACCATTAAAACTTCTACAATTCAAAACCATGGTAAAACCCTTATTTATTGTATACTGGTTCATGATGTCCAGAAGTTAAACAGGTCGTAATTTCCCTTCTCATATTTATTTTACATTGCTTTGAAAACATCTTCCTCAAACAACTGTGATTATTGTATTTGTGTGCTGCTGTGGCTCATGGGGTAGATGAGTGTCTACCAATAAACTGGTCAGTGGTTAGATCCCTAGCCATGCAGTCAACATATCAAAGTGTCCTTGCACAAGATACTTAATCCTAAATTACTCTTATAGGCATATCTATAGTATGTAAGTGTATATAGGTCTCTTTGGATAGTGTCAGCTAAATAACTTGTAATTTAATGTAACTTTCTCGCCAAACTAAACTTCACAGGATTTCAAATGAAACCATCATGATAACATTGTAATTTACAATTGCCCAATAGTAATTAGCACTGAACTGAGCTTGAAGGCCCCACAATTGAACTCTATGGAACCCCTGTACCAGCTAATGTTAGCTAACTCTCCCCCTGCTGATTGCAACATGGATTTGTTGCATTCAGCATGTCATCATCAGGGAAGAAATATGGTGGACAACACAATGACATACAATAATGAGTATACTGTATCCTAAACAAGCCGTCAAACTATGATATTTAAATGATTAAAAAAGGACCAATATATAAAATGTTCATTTGTGGCAAGTGTTTCTAACCTGAATCAATATGATGGGATTTAAATGAGCCAAATGAGTCAGTTGATGCTTATTGTTATATTCATTTAGCGGCACACACAGCAGATGACAGGCTACAAACACAACAATTAAATTAAAAGGTACATCTGTTGTGCGAATGAACAAGTAGTTGTAGAATTTAGTCATAATTAAGAAATGCATCAAAGTCCTTCAAATACAATAACATAGAAAAAAGTAATTAAGCTTTCAATGATAATATTGTGAGGAGGCATAATTAAAAGAGCCTCCCCGTCTCCACTGCAATGTTAATTGAAGACAATTACTGAAAGGGCCTTGTGAGTGTCTGTTGGATCAGCTGTGTGGCTCTTTGTACTGACGGCACTTCACTGTCTGACACTGAGAGGACAGAGAAGCCTTGTGACAGTCTGTTTGTTGTGATGCATTTGGCACCTCTTGAGGGCATTATAGAGAGGCGAAGTCACTCCCTTTCCGGGGGATCTCCATGGGACCTTATTTCGGAAAAAGTATGTATTGAAGTCAGTAGGCGCGTTCACACCGGAGTACTTTTCCCCATACTTTTCCCGTTTAGTTCCCTTAGTACCCCTTATGTCGCGTTCACACCAAATAGAGTACTTAGAGACGGGAACTTTTACCCCCATTTGCAGTGCCTGCTAGAGAGGTGGTACCAAAAAAGTACCAAAAAAGTACCAATTTCTATTGGCTGGGCGAATTGCAAACCACGCCCCGTAAAACTCTGAAAAGTGTTTTGAAGCCGCCATTGTATTTGCTGGCATTAGCATTATTAACATTAGCCCCGCGCACCAACGGAGAGAGAATAACTTATGTCAACACAAAAAAAAACATGGGAGGGGTGGAGTGATGAGGAGGTGTCGGCGTTCTGGCGATTTACTTGGAAGGTGGGAGTCCCAGCAGCTTCTACTGAAGCCAGTCCCCAACTCCGGGGACTTCCGGCCGGGGACTTCGGGTGGCACCGTGAAGTTGTTTGCGGCCTGCCAGTAAACCCAAAGCAGAAGAAGAAGAAGTGACGTCAGCGGCTCATTTGCGTAATCTTCCCTCAGAGAAAAGTACTCCGGTGTGAACGCGATCTGTACTTAGTTGGGGGCACTAAGTGCTGGGCACTAAGTACG
>NW_011356001.1:0-1399 GCF_000735185.1 Notothenia coriiceps
ACAAGTAATAGTACAAACAGTCTTTATGTCTGTGTATATAATTATTCTTATATAGATGAACTTTCTAGATAACATTGTTGCATCAAGTAGCATATTACTGTGTAATTTGACTCTTTTCTGACTTAAATTTATTGGAGTAAAATTACATTATTTCCCCTTTTTAAATTCAGTGGAGTAGAAAGTATCATAAAATGGAAAAATACAAGTACCTCAACATTTTAACATCCAGGGACAAGCAATTTGTCATGCAACAATAATTAAATAACTCTATTTTTCAAGCCCGAATATCACAAAGCACAAAAAAAGCTTTGGCAACCCTAACTAATGGGTCGGGACCCAGAGTGCTGTCGAGAAAATTACCATATTAAATGACAACTGATCAAATTGACTGGAGGAGGTTGTATTTGTTTCCAGTTTGGCCTGCGCTTCCTGTGAAAGTTCCTCACAGCAACATGTGAGAATGTTCATTGCATCACTGAGGAGGAATCTGGAATGATGTTGCTCTCCCTGTAGGGAAGACTCGCTCAGACTCAGACTCCGAGTCCTCTGGAAAACACAAACGGTAGACGGCTGTTTATCATCGGCAGGACAAATGTTTGAGAAGCCAAGCAGGACAAAGTGTTCTGGGAAAACATCCTCGCTGTTTGTTTATATCCTGCTTGGACAGCATCATGACAGAGATGGAGGGAATAGTTCAAAACATGTACAAAATATTAGGTAATAACTTAAATAGGACATGTTATTCTAATTTTCAGGTGTATATCAGTATGTAGTGTCTCTACTTTAAAGAGTCCTCTCCTGCTGATGTTCAGGTGTATATCAGTATGTAGTGTCTCTACTTTAAAGAGTCCTCTCCTGCTGATGTTCAGGTGTATATCAGTATGTAGTGTCTCTACTTTAAAGAGTCCTCTCCTGCTGATGTTCAGGTGTATATCAGTATATAGTGTCTCTACTTTAAAGAGTCCTCTCCTGCTGATGTTCAGGTGTATATCAGTATGTAGTGTCTCTACTGTGACATGTCTCCATGCTTCAATGTTCAAAAAGCTCTTTATTGTTCTCATACTGCCTGTGCTGCAGAACCTCTTTTCACCCTCTGTCTGAAACCAGAGCCCAGTCTGCTCTGATTGGTTAGCTGGCCGGCTCTGTCGTGATTGGTCAACCAGCTTAGAGATGCCCCGCCCTTTAGCCTATCACGAACAATGTGTTGGAGCACTAGCCAAATAGGAGCCGGAGGGTTAAATAGTGATGTCACTATGTTCAGGAAGTAAACAAAGGAGTCCAATGGAGGCATTTACATGCACACAAACCTATATAACACACTGCATGGAAGGGAACAACCCTAAAGCATAAAGGGGCCTTCTTATTTATCTGACAACGAAAAAACACTATAATGCTGCAT
>NW_011356002.1:0-8633 GCF_000735185.1 Notothenia coriiceps
ATTTAAATCAATAAAAACGTTACATTTGTGTAAAAAGATGAAAAAAGTTAAATCATCAATGAGGGATTAAGTGACACACACACACACACACACACACACACACACACACACACACACCTTATTTAGTAACTACTGTTTTAATAATACATGGAAGCTTCCGACATTCACCAGTGGGGTATTTAATGTCTGAGAACAAAAGTCTTATTAGCTTGTGTAGACCATAGACCTTTTTGGGGGGTTTCTGGTGACAAAAACTAGCTGGAAGTGCTAAAATGCGAAATAATTTCCATGTTTAGGACTCTCTACAGCACAAGCTGACATGAATCATGGCCCCGGTCACTATACAACAGTCTATTTTAACATGTAGAATAACTTGCATGAGCAGAGATTATGGCTCTGCGTGTGAGACCCTGACAGTACCGACCTGCTCCACCACCGTCTCCAGCACCGACCACAGCTCTGTGGCTTTCTCAAACTGCTCCTGCTCCACAGCGCGCTTCACCGCCTCCGCCGCACTGCTGACGTCCGCCAGGCCCGCATCGTCCAGCAGGGACTGCATGGCACATGGGAACAGATATTTAACGGGACGAATTATAATAAGGAGGTTGAAAGCAACTAGGAACATTTACTGGAGTACTGTACGCAATGAGAATGTTATGGCGAATAAACTTCTACTCCACTAAATATTGTACTTTTTACAGCATTACATTTATATACGATGCATATTCTTCATACAAAAATATAGTGTTTTGGCAAGTTGTATATAATTATTAATATGAGCTCTACCTTTAAAATCTGCTACATTGAGGTGTTAAATTATTGACATTAATACAATAATATGATATGTATCGTTTCGTAATAGTCCATTTTGCATAATAAGAATGTTTACTGTTGGTACTTTAATTGTATTTTGAAGCCCCCTACCCTTGTACTCAAGTGACATTTTGATACTGATAATATTTCTACACTGTTGTATCACTACTTGTAGTAAAGTAGAAGGTCTGTGTAACCCAGCTCTGAAGAAGAAGTGTGTCCAAGGTGCGTTACTTACAGTAGTGTAGAGGTACGGCCCCCAGGTCATGACGGAGTCTGTGGGTGGAGGAAACCTTTTTTCAGAGCACACCTTTGATAAAGCTTTGATCACGGTCAAGGATTTTACAACTACATAATGCTGAGCAATTAATTAAACTGCCTTATAAATGATACTGACCCAGGGGGGAAATCCAAGAGTCCCCGAGAGCCACACCAGCAAAGTTACATTTCACCGTCCCCTGTGTTATAGCCTGGAAATAGAGGAGAGACATTAGAGTTCAACACGGTGATGAATCCTGAAGATTTTCATCTCAATGACAAAAGCGGTTTGCCCCTGAGAAAGATGGTAGAGAACAAAAAAAAGAAACTCAATAACACCAACATGTGTCAGTTGCTGTGAAACCAAAAATCTAGTCACTGTCATATTGGAAACATTTACATCGAAAAGTATCAAGTGTACCCTCAAAACAAACAATGACACTTCTGAGAATCAGGTTTTTGACATGTAGGTTTCTATAAATAGAATTTGTTTTGGTGTATAATGGGGCAAACATAAACAGTCAAATTAAATAGGTTGTGAAAAAGGAGCAAATATAGAACTAGTATAAAACTATTTGAAATAAAAATAAATGTTAAGAGGTAGAAATATATCAAATGTGACACATTTTAAAAATAAAATATGTGCAGTATACTAGAATTTAAAGAGGATGAGCTGTGTACTTTAAACAAATGGTAGTATTGAATAGAAATGTGCAAAATGTACAGTATTGTCATTAAATGTATAAAGCAGAACATTTAGAATGATTACGTGTACTTTACAGAAGAACTTGCTGACTTGCATGTCTGCCAACTCATCATCACATGGCAGCTGTTAAACACGGGAACTTCCATCGTCCCTGAACTCACCTTAGTGAGCTCCAAGGAGAGCGCAGCGGCCATCTTCCCTCCGTACGACTCAGAGAAGATGTAGAAGGGCACGCTCTGCACAAAGACAATTAGGGAAAACCGTTTCTAAAAAGCCAAGGCTGTAACCATGAAACATGAGATACAGTATATCAAGTTGAATATAGATACTAGCAGTTTTTCCTCTGTCAGAAAACAAAGGCCTTACAGGATACACTAGGCAGCTACTGTAGTATCATCATGTTCTGTGTAGACTGAGTATTAGTCATTCATATGTACGAAAAATATAGTTTTCATATTCCGCTTGTAGTGATGTAAGTTCAGGTTATTAAGATGTTGCATTAAAAAACAATGGACTAACTGTTTAAGTTACAAAAAAGTGAACCAATACAATATATATATTACAAAAAGTTCTTTACATAAATAAATTGTGTATCAAAACTTTGTCTAAAACAGTCAAATGCAACAATATTAATATTTTCATATATATATATATCTATATCTATATATATATATATATATCTATAAGTGATTTAATATGTTATATTATATGTCGTATAATATATATATACATTATACGACATAATATATCATTAAATCACTTATAGATGCCTTTTTTTGCAGAATTAGCATTTTTTATACTTAAAAGTACATTTTCTTTCTATAAAACTTCTTTACTTTGACTTGTAATGGAGTATTTTGACAATAACGTATTGTTACTTTTAGATGGATCCCAAATTGAGAAATGATCCGTTAAGGATCCCAGTAATTCTTCCACCACTGATCATAATCCAATCATTTCATCTACACGGTTCTGAAAGGGGCCTTTAGTCATGATGAGTACTTTGACTTTTAATACTTAAAGTATAAATTGAAGCCGATACTTTTGTACTTTTAGTTAATAAATGTTTGAATGCAGGACTTTTACTTCTAACTAATAATATATTACAGTTTAGTATTGCTACTTTTATAAGTACTTCTTCCAACACTGCCCGTAGGTAGATTTGGTTTGAAGTTTAAGGACAAGGTGACACACGTTGAACACAACACAGAAAAATCTATTAAATTAAAATAAGAGTATCCTAGGCTGCTACAATTTATTCATTTAAGCGATAGCTGCTGGAAACTGCTCTGTTCTACACATCGGGACCAGAACTTCCAGCCTCAGTGTGATGAAAAGTGAGTTATACTCAAATCAGCATGTCTGGAGTGTTAACAGTTTTAGAACCTTCAGTATTATAAAATGAATCAGGGTCAACATGTGTCACTGTTCAGTACTGGTGACAGACCTGGAGGTCAGCTTTCCGGGTGAAGAAGTGCTGCAGCAGCACCAGCATGTCCGAGGCCACCGTGGCTACGTTGGTGGCGAAGGCGTCGGGCTGGTCTGTGTAGCTGAAGCCTGTCCCCACAGGGTTATCCACAAACAGCACGCTGGCTGCCTGCACCTGAAACAGCAGGTCAACCAGACGACAACAACGTGACCATCATCAGAGTCGGAAAAGGAACAATTTGTTGAAAGATACAATACTATATTGTCAGATCAAGTCAGACATTTGTCTTGCATCAAAGCAGCTCCATTTGCAACATCAAACAAGGAAAATAAGTATTTAACATAACACTGAAGAGAATACATGCTGAAGACCCTCTAAACTGAGTTGAAATTCTGCTCAAATATGTGCATGACTTTTAAAACGCTCCAACAAACTCTTACCCAGCTGCTCTTTCTGGGCTCTAGGTCCCTGTCCAAAGGTCCGATCTCTTCGAAGTTCCCAAAGCCACTTCCTGATCCTCCTGGCCCCCCCTGAAGACACAAGGGGCAAACATCCTCATCATGCTCGGGAGAGGCAAGGCACCTTTCAACACAAGGCTATTCAAGTGCTTTAAAAAAAAAAGAAAAACATTAAGAAATAGTGCAGAATGGAATTTAAAAAAGTCATAAAAAAGCAAGGAGAATAAAATGTATATTAAAAAAAAGCCAATACAAGAAAAACATTAAAAGCATTAGGAACAAATTTACTCTCATATTCTTGCGGATTGCTATTCTTGGACCCCATCTGTAGTCACTTAAGTACCAAAGGTTTGTAGTATTTGTACCATCACTTGAGCAATAGTGCAACCCTGTCTCCTAAAAATGACGTTCCCACAGAACTAAACTGCATTCTCAATTACGTTTAGCAAGAAACGTATTTTCTCCCACGTTACGTTTCTTATGAACGTATCTCAAATACGTTTATTCTCTACATATCTTTGCCATTTATTGTCTTGCTTATAATAATGATAGTCATTTATAAATATCATTTTAGAGCACACCTTTGAAATCAGTAGACGAGGCTGTAATTTCGCCAGCTGTTACTCTCATGAGCGAGGCAGAAACTAATAGTTTTAACATGCCAAAAAGCTGCTGTGTCGTTTATTGCACCTCAAACATTAAAACAAATCCAGAATTACGTGTTTCTGTACTTCCTCTAAGAAGAAAGGACAGTAACAGAAGATCTCTGTGACGCCAGATGTGGTGCTGTTAATGCGATATGACATCCGAAAAAATATTCAGTTTAGGACAAACCCTGTGAATAATCTTCAAGCTCTGGGATTGGATGTTGGAGTGGCAGTGCGCCAAGGTTACGCCGAGCGTCCAGCTCTTTGAAATGGAACGAATCCACGGCAGACTATTCAAAACTGGACTTGAACCCCCCCCCAGAACTTCACATGCTGGCTATTGTGTTTCGCAACATGTTCTCTATGGCACGTCTCTACTGGGAATTGTAGTTTTAAAGACATTTTCGTTTTTCCCAAAATTAGAAGTTGACAGTATTAAACTGTGTACAGCCCTGGAGGTTTAGGCGATATGAAACACACTGGTGTGTACACATTTAAAACATGTAATTACTAAAAGGGTGAACATCGCTTGTTTCCATAATGGGCAGCATTAATATATAGCCACATGACAGCTCATTGTTACTTTGTAATTCTACTCTACTACAATTCAGAGGTTAACCTGGTATTTTTACTCCACTACATTTATTTTAGTTCCTTTGCAGATTCTGATTAATTATGTGAAATATAAACAACCCTTAAAGCAGACTTTAGTTACACCTGAGTAAAATTTAGGGAAAGGTGATTGTCAAGTGCCAACAGTCAGGAGAGATATTTGATAGTTGGTGCTTGAGAAGACTAAACATTTATCTGCAGATCTCTATAAAGTATATTAATTACTTGTTATTCTCTTCTAATAGTTAATTAAAGACTGATAATTGCTATTTTGCACATCCCTTTCAAGATTTCAAGATTTTCTAAGGTTTATTGACATATAATATACACAACTGTGGTTTAGTTATGCAATGAATGAAAAACTTGGGTCGCAGGTGCCTCAACAGTGCATTACAAGACATCTATCAATATGTGTGTATACCTCCACCATTAAACTGTCATATTCTGCACATTTCTTATTCTATCTAAATACATAAGAGTATCATTCATATGTATAACAACAGTTAAAATAAGTTCTCCAACATAGTTAACATTGCAGGAAAGCAATATATTAGACGTTAAGTACTTTGTCAGGCTTAATATTTATCTTTTGATACCCCCAAAGCTTTTTTCTTATTTAACAGAAGACCTTAATCTAAAGTATTATTTAATGTTTAAATAAAGGTTCATTCGTTTTTCTGTTTTGCACATCCTCCTAATAATATCTTTGTACATCCTGCACTAAACTGTTTTATTGTAGAGATCACTTAGAGTATCTTCTTGATTTTTTATATTGTATATATTTTTATCATTGACCTTGTACTTTCCCCCTATGAAAGTATGTACTCTTAATATTTTTTTCATCAAATATAAGTATATAACACATTAAAACAATAATTCAATAATGTGCTTAAACCACTATGCGGTGCACACAAGGTGAACACAGCCATAATAACTTTGTATTATTAGTGTAGGACACTTACGTATGTATAACATCTGAAGATGTGTAGTTTTATTCATGTTTTCACATAATTTTACAGGATATTGCTATAATATTTCACATGTTTTACTTCTACACATTAATATCTGATTTATATCACAGACAGAAAGGTACATCCGTCATTTAATGGTAAGCTATTGAAATTCTGATTCCATAGATGTGTCTCCCATCACCCAAAACCCCTGACTATTCTCTCAACTCAGTATTTACATTCTTATATTCAAAGAAAATCAGTAATATATTTAAAAACTACAAGTCCTTTTCTATCAGCTGTGCACCGGTATGGTGTAAATACAGCCTATCTACCAATTGGATCAAATATAAAAGTCAGCCGAATTAATGTTGATACTGCAAAGAGACGTATTGTGTGAAGACAAATTGAAGATGTTGTTTAATTGCTGATATATTTATGATCCACGTCACATATTCAGTTTCCGTGGCAGTTCTTCCAGTTTGTCTAGAAGTCTTCTCATCAGGGCTCTATAAATAAAGAACTACGGCAGATGTGTAATATTTAATGCAGCCGAACCGTGTATTACAATGCCGTTATCTGATGACATTCAAAGAGAAAAGCAAGCACACTCGGAATAAAGTTTTTTTTTAAAAAGGTTTATCGCATAAACACCATATCCCAACGTGCATTACGGCTAAACAATCCAATCACCGAGCTTAAACCATAGCTGAGGATCTTGGGTAAATGGATACTGTGTAATGTGGGTATGATGTTAAGGTTGGTGTTATTGGATTAACAAATATCGATGTGCGTTCAAAGTTAGCTGAAAAATGATGGGAAACTTCTCAGAGGTCTTGAGGTTTTTACTTAAATATTTGTATTAAAATGCTGTCAAACTGAAGTCTCCAACACATATACATTTGTTGTGCATGACTTCGATAATGGCCAACCTCTGTAATCACATTGACAGCCCATATGAACAATAATCGAGGGGAAAGTTTGGACAATAACCCAGGTTACGCATGAGACTGGACATTCAGCTGATCTTTGACGAACTATGAATGTTTACACATGCAAAAAACGAACATAGACTCCCTCTCACACACTTTGGGAGTTCAGTTGTGATGTGATGTGTTAACTTAGCTTTGTATTACAAATCCAGCAGTGGTTGTGCCAGTGAAATAAATAATGATGTTTCACACATATGTTACTCAGTCTGCCAACTCACTCTCCAACTCAGGAGAGGAGCTGAAAGGAGAAAGAGTTCTACTCTCGTGAAAAAGTTCCTATTGTAAATTTCACACTGTCACATCTTCTTCTACGATACTCTCTACCCTAAAATGCCCCCTCTCCTTCCCGTTAACATACGTCTGTTTTGTCAATATCGTGAGCAACAAGGAAAATCCCCATGGTAACTCATCAGAAACAACTCACCACCTCTTACACTGGTGCATCCATAGGCAAAGAGAAAAAGGGTCAAGTCATGTTTTCTCAGATATGTGAGAGTTTTGTGTATTTGCGTGAGTGTGTGTGTGTTTGCATGTTCAGGACACGAGGGTGGGGTATCTTGGCATGTCTCACCACAATTCAATGTTTCCTTTTAGCTCTATTGGCACTCTGGTGTTCCTGTTGGCTGACCTTTTCTCTTCCTGTGAAGTTCCTGTCATGCATTCTCTGTTTGGAAGGTCAAATGTCTCTTAGTCAAAGCCCGTTTCACTGTATGATAGTATAGAAAGAGGTCTATTAACCCTCCTGTTGTCTTCGGGTCAAATCTGACCGATTTACTACTTTCATCAATCATAACATTTTTGTTTTACATTCGATTGCATTAACGCTTTATGATATCCTTCACAGTAGACATTTGATCATATGAAATTGCTGACCACCACTTTCATTGAATTTTGGATGATTTAGTCAACTTTGTAACACCCATGGTGTTCCCGTCACACACACACTACACACACACACACACACTTTAGATGTGTTCCCCCCCTTACTGTTTGTGCCCATCCCTCCATGTGAATCACACCTGGCACACGCATGTTCAGTGTCTATTCTTTGTATATTTACTGCACTTTTTCATGTACACCAGTAGTCTGATACAATATTTACAGTTTGAAAGGGTGTTAAATTACATTTGGAGATGACTAATGGTTTTTGTGTTAATGTAATAGCAGTTAAAACAGGAACGGCTAAATTTGACCGCGAACACCAAAGTAAGGGGGGGGAAACGAAGACAATAGGAGGGTTAAACAAGAATTAGAAGTGAATGATGTGTTTAGCATAAATGGTTTTATGACATGTTAAAGTAACTGGCCCTTATTTAAAAAAGAACACATTTCTTCACCATGCGGTCAAATGCATTATTTAAATATAAAACAAAATCTTAGGGAACTATAAGATTTCTATATTTGTGATCCCTCTAGAATACTAAAACTGTGAATTAATAATTTCCAATGCTTGTCTCTGAGTCTGGATCAAAGTAAAAACAGAAATTAGCCGTCTGGATAACCTATTGTTGCTAATTGCATAGAGATTTACCTCCAGGTGAAATTGTAGGCTTTGCAGATTAGTTACTTCCTGTTAATGGTCACATGGCTCAAGAGGAAGCTTTGCAAAATCAGGTGAAGTTAGTTCGGTATTTCAGTATTTCATTCATTGGTTATAGCATTTTTTGAAGTGAGCATTAAAGGTCCCATGTCATGGCCATTTCTACTGATCATATTTCCATTGTTGAGGTCTACTAGAATAGCCCCCCTGTGAGCCCAGTGTGCTCTG
>NW_011356003.1:0-9702 GCF_000735185.1 Notothenia coriiceps
TGGGTATTGTATTTTCCTCGTGTTACCTCTGTGCTATCCATGCCATGATATTTTGCTGATCGGCTTTGAAATAAAGCTCGCTTTTGTTTGTAGACCTTAGCCTTTTCGAGTGGCCTGTGTTCGTCGTCCATAACATACGCCTGCCCATACCATAACCCCACCACCACCATGGGCCACTCGATTCACAACATTACCCTAACCCTAACCCTCACACCAGATACTGACTGGTTTTCGGACCCCCCCAGACCCCCCCAATAAAGCAAAAATGCATGTTTCAGAGTGGCCTTTTATTGTGGCCAGCCTAAGGCACACCTGTGCAATAATCATGCTGTCTAATCAGCATCTTGATATGCCACACCTGTGAGGTGGGATGGATTATCTCGGTAAAGGACAGTGCTCACTATCACAGATTTTTTCAGATTTGCGAACAATATTTGAGAGAAATGGTTATTTTGTGTATATAGAAAATGTTTTAGATCTTTGAGTTCATCTCATGAAAAATGGGAGCAAAATCAAAAGTGTTGCGTTTATATTTTTGTTCAGTGTATTTAAGGCCAAGCTCAAAGTAAAATCGATGAACCACTCCATTGTTGTGGTTTCTGTGTTGCCGTAGCAGCCGAACTGACCAGGAAGTACATTGAGCTAAATGAAAGGTTTTGCGAGATCTCGCAAAAGTATTGCGAGATCTCGCAAAGGTTTTGCGAGATCTCGCAAAACATTATTATTATTATTTTTTTCAAATATCTTTTTTTTCCTTCTCAATGTCCTCTAGGGGGCTCCGTAGTATTCCAGCCATCATAAGAGTGCAACCATAATATCATTATGCAACCAATTATACAGATACATATCATGGCTCTTAATATAATAATGCTTCCTATATTTCATATAAAGGTTTGCAATTATCCCCAATATTATTATGATGCTCGTCACGCTAGCCTGAATTTAGTTAGGGACTTAAAGAAAACGGGGCCCAGTTAGGTGACATGCAGGCTTTCCCAGTCTTTCAATTAATTTCCCTGCAAGTGCATGGCAGAGGACACAGAGGTTGATTAGCCTCCTATAGAGTTAGCGACAGCAATGCTGCATATTATACCCTCCGCCATTATAGCCATCTGGGCTCATAACAGACTGCTAATCCAGGCAGAGGGCCGTCTGATGGCTGACAATAACTCTACAGAGAGAGAATTGAAGCGATAAAGCAAGAGAGAGACAAGGCTTGTGCCCGTGTGTACATCATATACCTCAGGGCAGGTCACGGTTCACTGGCTGCCGTCCTCTAGATAACAAAATACTTTATATGCAGATGACGTGAATGATGAGCGCCCTTGGTAAAAAACCCTGCTAAAACATGGGTCAACTGTAAACTTGGGATTTATACTTCTTGACACATCTCCCATTAATGATTCAGTTAAAAAATGCATCTCGTGGGATTGTTGACCACAACTTGGTTTCCGCACATTTTCACAAACATCACCAGTCGGCTCAGTTTCTCAATTCAAATTGTGAAATCCCTCTTCCCGCCCGTCACTGTCTTCCTCTGCAGATGCTGCTGTGCCATCTTGTCACATGAATTAATGAATCTCTATCTGCTGTTGATGATGTTCTCCTCACCAGATGCAGTTTGACTTGTTAGGCCAAAATAAATAATAGAAGCTGACAAACTTCAGCTTGCATCAAGAGCGGACCCTCAAGCATAAAATTGCAGCGCACTCCAGTTAGATTTTTCCATCAGCAAGTGGTATGAAATATGTAATAATTATGCTATTAAACATTGGTAGATTCAATAATGAGCTGGTTAAGATTCTGAGCATGCAAAGCCTCCAAAGTAAAGTAATGATCTCGCCAGGGACGGGCTCACACTTAAAACTATGAAGCCGTCGAGGGACTGGAAACCTTGAACAATCTGTGAACAAGGGTGTGTGTGTGTGTGTGTGCTAATACGCAGCAGAATCAGCTCTGTGCTCATTCCTCAATTAGTAGTCATCTATAAAAAGACACATTTCCATTCTTTATGCTGTCGCTTATTTATGATAGGTTTCCTTCCCATTCTCCTTCGTTTACCCCTCACTTTCTTCTCTCCCTTTCTTCTATTTTCTATAATGAAAACATAACTAGCTGAGTCATTTTTTATCTAGCAATATTATGGATTTTGATCAAAAGGAGAGTTTTAGGGCTCAATGCAGCAGCTTGATTTAAGAGGTTTTCTTTTTGTTGTTCATCATTATTGGTTTACCTAATTATAATCACTGGCATTTACATGGAAACACAGAGAGACAAATGGTGTATTATTGAGGCTGTAATGGAAGCTTTTTTTATAGTTTGGATGATGTTTTGTTCAGGGGAATGTTGTTTATTATCCGTAAAATATAGAGCAAAGATCTTTACAACATAAACAATGAATTGGGTTGAGCACCCATTTCCAATGTCATCATCCTAATAAATGGCTGTTTCAGTGGTTATTGCTCCTGTTTTAAAACATAAGATGAGCTAACCTGCACCAATTTAGTTGTAAAAGTCAAGTAAAACGTATAAACTAAATCCAACGCATTCAAATGCTTGTAATGTTATATTTTGAACACAAACACATTAACCTGAAAGGTTTAGGCAACAACCGTAGTGACAAAAGGCAAAGCTCTCATTCTACAGGTCCATCTTCATTCCTACTCTCATCTATGGTCATGAAGGATGGGTGAATAAGATAAATGAGTCTTCTCCGGAAGGTGGCTGGCATCTCCCTTTGGGATAAGGTGAAAAGTTCAGTTATTGCGGAGGGACGCCGAATAGAACTCCTGCTTCCTGAAAAGCCAGTTGAGGTGGTTTGGGCACCTGGTAAGGAGATGTAACCTGGCTGCCTGCCTAGGGAGGTTTTCCAGGCACATCTTGCTATGTCCTCTGTTTCTCATAAATACAAGTATTTAAATAAATATCAATTGTTGGCTGAAGGTGATTTACAGAGCAAGCAGAAATTACAGAAGCACTTCAATGATCCTTGGTACTGCTTTCCGTATATTTAAAGACCTAGTAGTGGAGCTACTTCAAATCCTGCGCCACCTGTTTTTTATTTATTTTCATGATTGCCTATGTGGGTTATTGATTCTGTAGGTGTCCTGGTTCCATTGCATACATACACAAAAGTTTGAAGACACAGGGAAGCACCGAAGCCTCACACATCAGTTCCAACTCAGTCACTGATCTGAGGAACACAGAAAGAAAGAGATGATGGAGTGTTGCGCTTTCTCTGAATATGTATATTTGTTGTGTGGAAACTCATCATAGTCACAGCCAGTCCCTCAAACACACGTACACTGACACAGACACGCTAATGCTTGAGAATTTCCAGGTGAGCCCACAACTTTAGATTGATGGTGTAGACAGAGCAGCATATGTTTTGTCATCTCTCTCTCCCCCCTTACTCTCTTATTGTCACTCTTTTAGTGTGGTCTATCTGGATCAATCATCAATCTCTTCTATGGTTCCCCTTCCCCTCCCTTTCGCTCATCCTCCCTCCCCCTCTTCATCCCACTCCCTTCCGATATATTACAGGCAATCTTTATTCCAGGCGAATCCACTTAGCACAATGGAGACTAAACAAATGTGTGTGTCAAACCCAGATGGCGTGATCCCCATGCTGTAAAGGGACAAAGGGAGGGGTGACAGAGACTCTGGCAGAGGAGGAGTGGTTGAAGATGGAAGAAGAACATCAAAAGAGGAGATACCTGTGATGTAGTTGGAATTAAAAACAGAGGGGACAACCTATGGTCAAAGAGTGTGAAATAACTGATGCAGCCAGTTGATTGCAATGATTGATATGTATACACAACTCTTCTTCATGTCATGACAACTTTTTAACTGAGTACAACAAAATACATTCTGAGAGTGAAGCTGCTTATAGTCTTCTATGGCCAACACATTATTTAATTCGATAATATTTTATACCATATCCAATTAGAATAAAAATAATTGTAGGAATTTACGTATAATCCACTTTCAATGAAAAATAAAATGATGAATGATGTCAACCTGGGTCAACGAGTCTATTCTTACTGTGTACATTAACACTTTACACAACAACTCGCACAAGCCTCATAAAGCTTTCCAAATACAACAAAGCTGTACATATTTTAAGGGCTTGTTTTAGAGCCGGATCAATAAGAAATTGGTCTGTAAATATAAAATAAGGCTGAGGATTAACCAGTGAGTGCTCAAGTGTTTCAGCCTTCAGAGCGCCTTTGTTCCCGATAGCAACATGGTTAGGGTTAGGAAAGAGGAAACGGAAAATGGCTAGAGATGGAAACTTTAATTTCCAGTTCTCTGGTTAATATTGCTTATTATACGAGGAGGAAAATATCAAAGAGGCCCAATGATGCGTCTTGCCACCATGGCTCTCCTGCTTGATACTTTGGGTGGGTGATAAACGGGCATTGACCATGGGGAAACAACTTGTTGCTCTGCTTCAACTTTGCGAAAGCCTGAAAATGTCCGACCAAATTTCTGACATCCCAGACATTTAATTACAATCCAACATTTGATTCCCAGCTTAAGTGTGTTTATTGTAAATAATGTCCCTGTAATGTGTACTACTACATATAACAAACAACAGGAAGAAGAGCCAACAAAGCATAGGGCCCCTTTAAAGTAAGTAAACCTTACATTTAAGTTTTACAAGAGATACAAACCACGGAGTTGGTTAAAAGAAAGGTTAATGCACCATTGTACATATTTCTGTGAAAAATGAAAAAAACCTGTTAGATTCCACCTGTGTTCCCAACGTTAGGGTTACAGTATGTAACCATGCATTCACATTACCATCTTTTACAGCTTAAGAACAGGTGCGCCTGCTCTACCAGGCAAGTGTTATCTTAAAAAGGGCCAGCTGGCACTACACTGCTACACCGCTGTCACCACTTGTTTTTGTTTTGTTGTAAAGCTTTGCTTTTGCTAGCTTAGGGAGGGAATTCTCTTTTTGCTTGTATTCCTGAATTCTTTACAACTCTTTGTGATAATCTATCCCATGCGGCTGGGCTGAGCGATGAGTCTATTGCAAAGGAGGAGGGTAACAGGGAAGAGGAAGAAGAATTGGAGAGAGGTGAAGGAGATGGAGGTCTGAACAAGTCTGTCTCCCAGTGAAATCTGCGTTTTTCCAGTCAGAGCGCGTTCTCTATTGAATATGCCCCTTATCGATCCACCCCTCTTAATGTACTCTGTCTGTGTGAGTGTGAGGCAGGGTATGCACATTTGTGTGTTGGCGTCTGATAATCTTCAGTAAGTGCCTTTGTAACCATAAAAGCAGTGGGGAAATATTTTCTTTTATCAGGATCAACTCGTTAAAAAAAAAGAAGATAGCTACGTACAGAAAATACTTCAGTGAGTGACGGTGTGTCGAGGTGGGATGAAAAGGAAGGGGAAATATGGACAAAAGGCTTAAGCATGGTGTGAAGATACACGTAATGTATTATCAACCTTAAGGGAAGGAATAAATACCAAGAGGATGGGAAAGGAGGAGAGTATGGAGATAATTTAAAGAGGTAAAAGGCTCATGGGAACACCCAGCGTTTTTCACTTTCACTCTCTTAACTCGCCTCCCCTTTATTTCTGCATAAACACTTGGCAAATTCCCACACATACACACAAGAACATCCATATACACCACTCCGCCCTTGCCACGTTTTTTTATTTATTTTTTATCTCTGGCCTTATTCCACAGCTTATGAATTTTAATAGGCCTCAATCAGAACACCTCAGCAGCGTTTCTCTATCTCCCAAAGTAATGGACTTGAACCACCTGAGAGTTCTTAGACAGCTCCGTATTCGTGGAGCTAAAGGAAGTCAGAATGGAAACGGCGAGAAGAGGAGGGATGAATGATAAGGGCGTACGGGATATGGATAAATAAGAGGGCCGGGGTGGTGGGAAAAGAGAACGTGCCTGTGGAGTGATCGACGATTGCCCGTGTGGTGTCACAGGGAGACAAATTGCACGCGGGAGAGAGTGGCCTTGGCTTCAAAATAGATTCCTACTTGATGTCAACACATATGTCAGCATGCGTGCCATCCCGCACATAAACACACGCGTAAACCTACACTCGCACAAAATGAGTCTGATTGTTTCTGGGTTGCCTTGCTCCTGATCCCCCGTCCCCCCCATCCTCCACCCCCGTCCCCCCTTAATTACAATCTGCACTGACAAATGAGCCTGCTTGGAAATGAAAAGGTGGGCACACACACCTCCAATTCACACACACACATTATTTCCCCGGCAGATCTGAAACAAAAATCGCTCTGCATTTATTCTGTTGGAAATTGTCTCTATTGTACCACCCTCGCCATGATGTGTAGCCATTTGTGGAAATCAATGGAGCCCAGAAATTGGTATTATTCTTTCAATGGTGCATTCTCTCCAGCACCGCTCACTCTCTGTGCCTCTCCCTGCGCCCGTCTTTGCTTGTGCTTGAATGAGAAAAAGTGATTACCAGAGAAAGAAAAGGATTAGTACGTTGGTGAAAGGTGGCAGTTGTGTGTCTGCTGTGAAAAGACCTGTGAATGGCTGTTGCACCTCCACACATCTTCCCGCCCGCCTTACTTTGCCCCCTCTTGACTTGACTCCAACGTTACCACACACACATCACAGCACAATGAGCCGTCGACACAATGAGGTACATCGCGAGCGCTCACGGGAAACACAATCCGCACTATACATGTGCCAAAGTTCATAGCTTGAAAACAATGCCTCGTCAGCTCCTGGCATAATCACGGCACTTTTAAAAAAGATCTCAGGGCTGAAAGACAGGAGAGCAGCACAATGAGTAAACACAGCCATAAGCCAACTGTTAAAGCTATTCTCCATCAACAATGGAGCGCAACAGAGAGACTGAGGGACTCTATTGATATCGAGCGCTGCTGAATAGTCGGACCGACTAGCGTTCAGTCAGAGCGGATGGATGGTTTAATTGTGTGAGAAAAAATTTGAGTGTGTGTATTTTTATGTGTTTGTTCCTGTGTGTGAACGAGAGAACCCAGGGAGGTGACAGCCGTTATCTCAGGCCTACAGACAGACACTTAGCCCTCCGCCAACCCTCAACCACTCGTCCCTATGGCATGCTCAGAAATGTCACGAGCTGGCACTGTCAGAACACTGTCTGTGTGTGAGTGGTTGGGGATGGTGAGGGTCTGCGTTTGTACGTTAGTACACCACATCAAACTCCTCTGTTGGACTTTGCAATTTGAGCATGAGCCTGTGTGTCAATGAAAATTATGTCAAATATATGTCTGCTGTGTTGTCGATAGTTCTCGTTGGTTTTGTTCACAGAAACAAACAACAACTCAGGTCAACAAAAATACACTAATTACCAGGGCTTCGAGAGTAACTTTAAACATGTATTCCGTTACAATTACTAGTCTACTGTAAAAAATTGAAGCATGAGTGCACCGCTGTCGGGTATTGCTGCAAAGATATTAAGCATCTTTAATTGCATTTAGGTTAATATTCACCTAAGTTTCACATGATAATAACTTATTTTCATGACCTTATTAAACTCTTTAATTTAATTTGGTGGAAGTATGTAGCCTGCTACATGGAAGACACAATAATATTTTGCAGCAGATCTAAAACGGAGCGGATCCACAAATTATGTTTGACTTACTTAACAATCGGAAGCACCACCTATGACTCCCAAAAAAGATATCAAAACATAAAGTACAAAACTCTTTGTACCGTAAATGTTGTTTATCAGACGACGACTACAATCCAAAGGAAGCCTAACCCTAACCCTGACCAAAAGTCTGAAAACGGCATCCCAAATCAGGAAATGATTTATTTGACACAAATGGTTCAACATCCTAACGATAGGGTTTTTTGTTTTTGATCAAATAAGCTACAATGCTAAAATGACCTATGATATTTTAGCTACTACATTTATCTTGATAAGCAGTTGCTACCAATTGTGTGAGCACAGTGGTTAAATGCGGCCAAATGCAACCCAGAACAAACAATTACACACTACTTTATAATCTCTAAAGATGGTGTATGTTTATTATGTAATGTGAAAACTATGGATGAACATAATATGTTCGATAAAATCAAAAGATAAAAGTGCTATGCTGAGTGTTGTCTTAAAGCGATTAGATTAAAAGAAGGTGTATTGATCCCTCCTTAGTGCTGAGGTGAGCATGGCTATGTTGAGGAAGAGGAGGGCGGGTAGGAAGTGGATTATCCGGCAGTGGGTTGTACAGAGTTGAACATCTGGTCAGAAAGACAACACAGTTACTCATCCTTGACAGCCACAAAGGAGCATAGATAGACAGATACTGAGAGGAATTGGTGAGACTGAGAGTGTCAAAAAAGACGGCAAATAGCCTAAGGGCCCAGTCAAACCAGTATTTATAACAGCAAACTCTTGGACCAAAATCAATTATTTTTCAATGAAATTGCAACAATTTTTTCACAAAGTGGAAAGTAACACTGTAAGCGGATTTCATGCAGAGTTCAACTTTGCTGAACTTTGGCAAACATTGGCACCATTGACAAGCTAAAAAACGTGTCAAGAGCACTGACCTTGTATGAAACATAGAGCATTCAAAAAGGATTGCGTTAGCTGTGTGGCACCATTCCATTGTATGTAACTGCCTGCATAAACTCCTCCATGAAAAATACATGGTTTTATGGATGTGAATATGAGACTGTCAGTTGTAGTTTTCTTTGAAAATAACTCTGCCGTGCCTCGACACCTCAATATGCAGATGAACCTTCTAGTAGACAAACAGCAAGTGCACCACCAAGTGCATGGTCACATCTCTACTGAAACATAACCCTAACCCTGACTGTCAATGGCCTTTCAAACATGACCGACTCGGTTACTCAGTTTTTCAACAAACATGTTATTTTTATTACATTTTCACATTGCTTTTTTATCATTGCTTTACGAATTATTTGAAGTGCCCTTTCACCATTTTGCAAGGATATTCAGACCTTTCACTAAAAACGTGTCTTAAGTGTATAAAAGGAGGGCCGTTTGATTTTAAATGCTTTAGAAACAGGGGGTCTTAAAACTGTACAGCTAGCAAATATTTTGCGATGCTAATACAATAATTTATCAACATAATCAACCTTTGTTTGCTCATATGCATGTCTTTTTTCAGAGACTGAAAAAAAAGTCCAGGAATACTTGATATGAAATTCGTCCTTTCAAATCCTGGGATGCATGTTTAGTCTCTGGCGTTTTGGCGGTAAGACTCGTTATGTTGTGTAACTGTTTAATGGTGTTATATTTATTGCTACCCCCTTCCCCGTCAATGTATGGTGTTGGTCCACAGCGCAAACGTATTAGTTTAACAAAATCCGCATCTAAAATGGTGGCATAGATACGTTATTTTTCCCCTGTGCAATTCCAGTCTCACACGTCACATCTCACATCAAATCGTCATAAACAAATACCGGAAACTGACCGAAAACACTTTATTCCGAGTGTGCTTGCTTTTCTCTTTGGAGGTCATCACATAACGGCATTGTAATACACGGTTCGGCTGCATTAAATGTTACATATCTGCTGTAATTCTCTAATCATAGAGCCTTGATGAGAAGACCTCTAGACAAACATGAAGAACTGCCGCCAACACTCAAAACGTGACGTGGGTCGATCATAAATATATTTAAGCAATAGCTCACGACAGGCCGTGGTATATGCCCATTATATCACAGCTAAGGGGCGT
>NW_011356003.1:9747-17004 GCF_000735185.1 Notothenia coriiceps
TGTGCAAAATACCACATTTTAGTCCCCAGCGTTGGGGACGTGCACACGTAGTACACACGTGCGCCGGTGGCATTTGTCACGTGTGATCCTTATTCACCTTATTCTCACGTTGTATTAAATTTACATAAAAGCCTAGGACTTGCTCTGGGGCGGTCTCGCGCAGAGGCAATGGCACGTCTTCCTTCGGTACGTGCGTTGCGTCGGGCGAGAGGACTGAGGTCCACTGAAAGGAGGCACCACGTCCGACTAGCAAAGTGGTGCCTCCTTCTAGAAAGGGACACCTGGTGGTTAAAGCATGTTATTGAATTTCATTATTTTTATTATTAGATATTAATAGAATCCCTATAAAGTATATTAATTACTCGTTATTCTCTACTAATAGTTAATTAAAGACTGTATATAATGACTATTTTGGACATCCCTTTCAAGATTTCAAGATTTTCTAAGCTATATTGACATACACAAACGGTGTAGTTATGCAATGAATGAAAAACTTTGTGTATACCTCCAGCAATGTTAACTATGTTGAAGCACTTATTTTAACTGATATTATATATATGTATTATACTCTTATATAAGATGTATGTAGATAGTATAAGAAATGTGCAGAATATGTCAGTTTAATGGTGGAGGTATACACAAATATTGATAGATGTCTTGTAATGCACTGTTGAGGAACCTGCGACCCAGGTTTTTCACCTCCGGCCTTGTCAGGTATTGAACAATCAATAAATAAAGAACACAGAATTATTAAATATAAAACACAGAATTTGTGTGATTATACTAAATGATTTACAAATAAACACCACTGCATATTTAAAACTGTTACACATGCTGATGTAACGCAAATGTTTCCAACTTGGGATCAATAAAGTATACCTTATCTTAAGATGATCGATGGCTACTGCCAGATTTGCCTCTGAACCTTGACAAGTGCATGTTTCAGGCTTATTAATTAACAACAGGAGGGGTCACAGACATAAGACCAGCTGTTAAATAAAGCTCTTCTGACCTTAGCTGTCATGTGGGTATATATTAATGCTGCCCATTATGGGCACAAGCAATTTTCACCCATTTATTAATTATATGTTTTAAATTTGAGTGTTTCCTATCCCCTAAACCTCCAGGGATGTACACAGTTTAATACTGACAACTTCTTATTATGGGAAATATGAAAACGTCTTTTAAAACTAAAACTCCCAGTAGAGACGTGCCATAGAAGTTAAACATGTTGCGAAACACACAATAGCCAGCATGTGTAGTTCTGGGGACGGGGAGGGGGCGACGGAAATTCATCTTGTGATGTCATGACATATGGTGACTTGTAGGTCGTCCTCTCTAGAAATTCATCTCTGTGATGTATCGACTATATCTGTTTTGGACTTGTAGTCGTCCTCTCCTGAGAAATTCATCCGTGATGCTGACTATATGTGCACTTGTAGTCTCCTCTCCGAGGAAAATTTCTCTCTGGGATTATGACTATATGTGACTTTCGTCTGTAATTAACTTACTGATAGACTAATTAACACGGAAAATTTTGTACTATCTACAATAAAGTTTCTATGACCGTCCACACGAGAAGCGAGCAAGAGCGAACGGTAGGGGGCATATTCCAACCTAAATGGGATTAAACAACCGATTCACCGCAACATTAAGTCGTGTTGTACACCATAGTAGAACTCGTTACGTACCAGAACCTGTGTTGTTGTTAATATTTCAGTCAGGCAGACAAATTCGAGAAGTGCGAGACGGTAATCTTCGACCTAACAGTCAGGGCGACCCGAGTTCGAGCGTACTAAAATAAAATCGTCGAAAAATTTTTGAATGTTGTTATTATATTTATTTACAACGAAGGGATTAATGGGGTCCGCGGGAGTGTCTAAGTATTCGGTCGAGACGAAATAGACAGATGACTGACTGTAATGTTTTATCGACGTAGACACAATTAAGGAGGAAAAAATTCTCTATTATCGATCCAATGATCTCGTTGGTAGTAAAAAATAGTTGGAGAAGACCGGACGGACGATTTTTGATAACTTGTTTCAGCGGTTTGAGAAGTGGTTACTCGCGTCTCGGAATTATCCATAAGAAAATGTAGTCCTGCGACTTCGCAGATTAATGCTACTACTTCGTTGAGGATGAGTTATAACTGGATGTCCGTCCGCTGTGAATCAATCGAGATCGTTCACTTTCATGATCAGGACGGTTCATTCGGGTAGAAGACAGGCCATTGGTCTAATAGATGGTCAGTGTCGAGTCATCACTGGTTCCAGTGTAGGTGGTGTTCGGTGCGAAGATGCAACATATAAAAAATTCTATATATCTATGCCTTTATCAGAGTTCGATACACTTCGATTCGATTCGATGAGTATGACAAGGTTCGATGTATAATTATATTCGATTCGATTATACGTTCGTCCATATTTACGATTATATCCTAGGAGTTGTCCATTCGGATCCGGATTCGATTAGTTACGCCAATGTTCGATTATAAATAATGTTCGATTCGATAAGTATTGTCGAAATTCGAGTATAAATCAGAGCTCTGTCGATTCGAGTTGGCCGACAGAGAGGAGGGTGGGGGCAGGTGTGACAAGCGCCTAGCCAGTCCCGGGGAGGGGGGCAGGTGAGATAATGCCTGTAGGACCCATGAACCTAAACGTGCCCNTGACCTTAGCTGGCATGTGGGTATATATTAATGCTGCCCATTATGGGCACAAGCAATTTTCACCCATTTATTAATTATATGTTTTAAATTTGAGTGTTTCCTATCCCCTAAACCTCCAGGGATGTACACAGTTTAATACTGGAAACTTCTTATTATGGGAAATATGAAAACGTCTTTTAAAACTACAACTCCCAGTAGAGACGTGCCATAGAAGTTAAACATGTTGCGAAACACCCAGTAGTTCTGGGGACGGGGTGGGGAAGGGGGGACGGGGTGGACCCGTTCAAATCCAGTTTTGGACAGTCTGCCGTGGTTCCATCCCATTTCAAATTGTTGTTCGACGCTCGGCGTAACCCTCGGAGCACACTCTCCAATCACAGAGCTTGAGGACTATCACAGGGTTTGTCAAGCGAAGCGGAGAGAATACTTACTTCCGGGTGTAATATTCTGTAAAGCAAATGAGCTGCTCCGACCCTCGGTCCTGACGGACTCCAACTTGTGTTTATTAATCAAACAAATAAATAAACACAAGGATAATTATGTGTTATTGTTGAGTAAATGGAGAATTGCAAAGGGGAAAATAACGTATCTATTGTGGTGATTAACATTATTCACCCACGGATCTATGGGTTAGGGTATTGTTCTGCACGGACATTTTAGTGAGCCGGACTTCCTGTCTCCGCCGGTCTTCGCTTGTGTTTTGAGATGCTAAATAAAAGTCTAGCTTGTAACTTTGATATCCCGCCTCCGACTCCCATCTCTCGGCACCACACTATGCCACAATATTAGATGCGGATTTTGTTAAACTAATACGTTTGCGCTGTGGACCAACACTATGCATTGACGGTGAAGGGGGTAGCAATAAAGAGAACACCATTTTACACAACATAACAGAAATAATATCGATAGCAGCGTCCCTAGCAACCACCTTGGTAACAATGAAAACGTTGTATAGACACAATTTCCTGAAGTAATCTTCGTAATAACTAGCAAACTAAAGATCATGTACATCCACTGCACACATAATCTGAAATAACAACTCATATTTCTCGCATCAAATGACATCAAAACGCATTTTAATGGCCAAACTAACTTTAAAATAGGCATTTTCCACCGAGAATCAAACGAAGTTCGGCCATGTTTTTTTTTTCTGCAGGGAGAAATGTGAAGATCACGTGACATACTGTAGACGCCAGCCATTGGAATGAATGGTGAAAAAAAACGTAGGGATCTTACAATTTCAGAGGCGTTTTTGTAGAAATACTACGTCCTACATTGTGGACCAACGTAGTTATTACACGATTTTTTGTGAGACTGGGTTGGACTGTTATATCTTGCATATTTTTTTTGTCTCTTAGTGAGCCTATCGACTTTATCATAAATCGTTTTTCCTCTGCACTGGCCTTTTGTTGAGCTGTGGGGTAAAGACAAACACCTTGCCTCAAGCTGTTCATTTTAAGTCAACTAACTTACAGTATATCCCTCAGAATTGTGCAGTGCTTTACTTGCAGTTTTCTTAATACATCTGAATGTGCTCATTGACTCCAGAAAAACATATATTTTGCTTGTAATGTTAGGATGGTAGATCTAGAAGGCCCGTTGTGGATGACATGCTTTAAGCCCCGCCACAAAGAGGACTGCTCGCCTTTTTTATTTCAAATTAACGTGCCATGTGTCTAAATGGCAACAACTGATGCATGAGCAACAAGCATGCAAAGGCGCCAATGCTCAATGGGTTGTTCATCACTCTACTCTCCCAATGCCAGAGGGGTACAAAGAAAACATTCTGTAAAGTAGCAAGTTGGCTATAAGACGAGTCTTACACGTTTTTTTGTGAGACTGGGTTGAACAGTCTGAAATTATTGTGGGTAACTCTGGTAATGGGGTTTCACAGCACAAGAGATGATGGAGCTGTCACTTCACAGCATGTCTAGACCACCACCCACATCTGCCTGCAATTTTTGTCTTGTGGCCATCTGTTCTGCAATACAACCATGCAGAACTGCAGGAAGCAGGAACAGATTTGAATCCAGCTTTTCAGGAAGTTCCTCCAAAATGTTCTTCATTATTATTCATTATTATTAGTATAATTACCATAGAGCATGACAAGTGAATGTTGGATTTATGCAAAGCACACTGCCTACACAAACAACTGTTTTAAGAAGATTATCGCTTCCAAATCCCCCACAAGGTATTGTGACCAAATAAAACAGAAGGCGTTTTTCCAGTTTTGTGAAATGCAGTAAAATGATCGCCTTAAGTGTATAAGACACTGACAGTTTATCTGTGTGCTTTTCGAGCCAACTGAAATCAAGGTATGAGTAGGGCTGTATTTTTCTATGAGCAGATGCACTTCATACCCTTTGCTCAAGTTTCTTCCTGTACTGGGTCATACAGAGTCCTCAGCTACGGAACAAGACTCAAGACCGCCGTAATCATAAAACCCATTGTTGATGTTCCTGAACAAGGTCAAGCAGGCAAAGAGTGAGAATGTCAGCAGCAGAGAGCAGTCTCAGGGGTGTCAATTGCAGAGAGCAGCTTTAATGGAAGGTATCCGGAGGACTGAAGTACTAGCAGGGATTACAGTGGTGAAATCAGCCACGTGCAGAGGACGTTGTTAGAGGGGAAGGGGCCCAAATGCATAAAAGGGCAAGCCGGCGATTCTTGTTACTAATTTAATAAAATTACTCTATTTTTTGACAGTGTTAAATATCTCCTATCATGCTATTTTTAGGCATACATAACAGGCCTCAGATATATACGCATTTATAAAAAAACATGTCTATGAAGTGTTTTGCTCAAAATACCAAACAGATCACCCGTTTTTAGAGATTTAGGTACGGAAGAAAAGAGAGAGGGTTTTGTTTTCTGACACTTTGTGAGTTCCCTGAAACACCGGGGACACATATTCATGTATACAATACATAAAAAGGTGAATTTTGCATGATAGGAGACCTTTAAAGGGATATGTAAATGTATGTATTTAAAACAAACCCATGACTAAGATTAGTTCAAACACTGTTACGTGACAATTTAAAAAAAAAAATGCGAAGAAATGAAATGTATTTCAGTACAATTTCCTTACATGATACCTAGCCCAAACTCTCACCTAGCCCTGTGATTGACAGAAGCTCAGAAGCTCTTTTATTGATTCAAAGGTTTTCTTGTCATACGCACAGTGGCTAAAGTGTAGTAATGGCAATGAAAAGCAAGTCCCAAGCCCCTCCAACAAAGCAACATCAATATATGTAAGACATCAACAATTAAACAATAAAAAAAGGTGCAAAAACAACAGAACAGAAATAAAATAAAATAGCGTAAGAGAATGTTGCAAGTGACCCATGTGCAGGTAAATGCTTAAAAGTCAACTGTATGCATGTCAAATAGAATAAGATGAACTAGAAACGGGATGTAAAATGGAATACTGCTTAAGGATATAATACTGCTTATTGTAGTCATGAATACATTTGTGAAATGCAAACATATCAATGTTTAAAAGTTATCAATGCACCTCAGATCTCAGCAGTTCAACAGTCTTGTGGGATAAAACTGGCCCTGAGTCTGGTCTCTGTCCTGATGATGCGGACCAGACGGCAGCAGACAGAACAGTTTGTTGCTTGCCCATGTTCCTCTTACTACCTTCTCCTTAAAGGCATTAGCATAATTGCTTCAGTAATAATGGTCATTAAGGAAATGCTGATATAATCATTGATACATTTGTACATAAAAGGTAAGCAAACACACTACACATGTATCAGATTCACAATATAAAATTGCTACCAAAACACAACTTATTTTTGCTTCAGTATTTAAACTGTTGAGTAGCGTAATCAGCCAGATAAAACACTGAGCAATTCAACTGCAACATTTTTATATTCTCTTAAGTGATGTTGTCAACAGTTTTACATTAGCTGTGCTCTACAACAGTTGGCGAATTGCACTGTTCATTGCTAAATGCTAATGTTGTAAACCCCATTTGTATTCATTTAAGCCAGCTAGATTGGCTTAGCACCGGCACAGCATTCATTTAATTATGTATTTACCACGATCCACCAATTTGTGAGTAGTTCAGTGTCACTTGTCAGCTTTAAAGGGAGGGAATCCTCATGACACACATTTTTAAATAATTATCATCCGATAACACAGACCAGTCTCTGCCAGTCTTTTTTTTTTTTTTTTTAATCCGATGACGTTATCAGTGATTTTAAGCTTATTAATTACCAAAATAACATCAACCCTGTGGGCGGCGCCATTTTGACGAGTCACATGACTTATTTTACCGGACGTGACGTGAACTATGCGTTTGGTGTCGAGGACAAATTGACGTATGTGCTTTGTTCATGTTGTTTACTGTATTTACTCTCACAATTATATTTAAATATGCCTCTGTGGTGACACCATATTGGGGACCATAATTCACCTTGTTTGTGTTGTTGCTACCGGGACCCTTTATGGGAAACACCGGTAGCGTTAGCTAGTCATTCCTGCTAGCTTGTCAATGAGAGCAGTTCATGTATTAACCTCCGAGTGTTTAATGGATAATAAAGTGTTGAAGTCCATTCTTAATACACCGCCTCCGACTCCCTTTT